>NC_056730.1:525337983-525532983 GCF_019279795.1 Protopterus annectens | reverse complement strand
GGAGCTGTCATATCACAAACATTGGCTATGTATACTAATTTATCCCAAAGTTTTGGGGCTTAATGCAGTAGCTGTAGGGATGGCACAACACTTCAGGAGCAGGTACAGGAGCCTCACTGTGTTATAAAGTGTTGGGAGCCAATAAATACAGAGCATCCATGGTCTAGGTGATGACCATGAATAGATATTGTGTTCTATTGCTCAACAGGGGATACTCACTCTGTAGAACTGCATCACCAGGAGTTAGTGGGCTATTGGCATCCTGAGGAGGAAACAGGGGAGTGTAACTTACCACACACATGAGACCAGGCAAACCCAGGAGTGTTGTCTGCTTTGGCTAAAGGTGACAGTGATAATCTCTGGAATAGTTTGTGCCATTTGTGCATGGTCAGCCTTTGCTCATCCCCCTTGTATCAAAACTATCCCATGGCCTTGGCCGGCATGGCTTGTGGAGGCAGAATAGAAGACAGTGACAATTTGCCTCATGGATGCATCAGTAGATGCTCTTTTGGTAGCCACTGATCTGAGCAGCATTATCTACTCTCAGTCTTTCTAACCATGTCACTCTTTAGGCAGTGGCACAGCATGCTGCAGGTCATTCCACAGACCATGCAAGTTTTGCATGCCATCACACAGCTCTACCATAGTGTGTGTGTGTGTGTGTGTGTGTGTGTGTGTGTGTGTGTGTGTGTGTGTGTGTGTGTGTGTGTGTGTGTGTGTGTGTGTGTGTGTGTGTTTGCATGTAGCAGCTGCCTGCACCTGATTCATTGATGGTGCAAATGACTGTCCTTGGCAGACCTATATGTATCTGTAATGGACCTTTCCCCCATTTGGTGCCGACATATCTTTTCACTGTCTTGCACTGACCATCATTCCATCCTGTACTGACAGCAGTGATGGGCATGTTATCACTGGCCACAATCCTGCATCACACTGTTAATGGCCGGTATTGCTGTGCAAATCCTGTGCTTCCCTCACTCTCTATATGCATTGCCATTCCTTCACCTATGTATAGGGGTCATTGTGTCCTGAGTACCATGTCTTGCCCTTGATACTTGTAGTGCATGCTCCCCTAGCTGGGCATGTGCTGTCACATTATCACTCCACAGCTGGACATGTAACTGTCATGTCCTTGCACTGTGCTCATTGCCACAGTACAGTCCCACCCCCAACAGAACTGGATATGGCATAAAGCTCCATACCCAATTGTCTTGGTCCCTGTCCCAGCTGGAGGGGCATACATCTCAACCTCTTAGAGGAAGAAATCTGGACAAAGCCATAAATAATGGGGGACAAAGGCACAAGAATAAGGACAAGTTTTAAATATTTCTCTTACAAACTTAGAAAGTTGACAGAATAACAGGTTTTGTATTAGTATGAATTTTCTGAAGGGTGTGAAGTCTGAAACTCAAATGTCTGTCATTATTTTTTAACTTCAATCTTCAATGATTTGCCAGTGATTTCGTAGAAAACCACAATTTTATGAAAAACGGACCAAAAATATGAAGCAAAGGTCTGGACATTCTGCGCAAATCTGTACATTTGAGAAGTATGGGGGAGGGGGCTTTAATGCTGCCAGCTCCATCATTCATGATAATATTAAAAAAGTTTTACTAATTCATGATCATGGTCACTAAGTTTGATGACTGTGTATTGGTAAATTAATTTAAAAAAATGCAGTCCCTAGTCCCTTTCATCCTCATCAATTATCAGTCATAAATTTACTGTTGACAACTTGCTTGCTGTGTGTATTTGTGCATGTGCAAGTGCTTGACCTGTGAGACATCATGCTTTGACTTTTTCCATGCGGGTGGGTAATGTCATGAGTAGCAGTTATACCATTTGTTTATTCATTTTTTACTTTGACTTGTGTCTATTGATACTTAAAAAAAACTGAATTTTTCTATAAGCGTTTGGTTTTATAAAGGGTTTATATTCTTCCTTAGCTCTTTGTAATCACAGTTATCACTTCACATGTTCATGGCAATTGTTTTTCCTCACCCCTGATCCTGTCCCTCTCAGTGAGAAGTAGTGGTACATGTCCCAAGTCTGTTACCTGCCACTCTATGTAACTCAGAACGTTTGATTCTAGTAGTACAAAATGGAGTGTCTTTATATGAATTTGTTCTTTTAATAAGATTCTGAAGTTAAAGTCTGTAAATAGCAGCATTTTCATTCACTTACAGACATTCCTTGTCCTTTACTTATAAAGTAATTGCTGTTGTACTCAGAGGTTTCAGCTAGCCACAAAGCTGTCAGGGTAAAATGCTTAGAAAATTAAATTCAGGTTACATCAGTGAAGTCAGCTGACAGGCTATTTTGTCAGTTTCAAGAGAAAACAATAAAAAAGCCTATCTGGAGCTAGGATCTGTAATATCACTCACGCACTAAAGTGACTGCACCACATGTACCAATATGATTCTAAAATAGTACATTTGGGTGTAAATTACCTGAGATGTACTTCTATGGAATACATCAAAAGAAACATTATGGATCTCTCAGAATATATGTCACAGACTGGTACATGCCTTGCACTGAGCAGCATTCTATCTTCACCTAGGGTGATGCCACAGTATGAGCAGAAAATGATCGATTTTAACAATTGCCTTAGTTTCTGGTATCATTCCAGGGAAATCCAGTATCTATCAGCATGGAAGGACATAGCTAATAGACCATGTTGCTTTGTCAGAAATGGTTTGCACCTGTTCACCCTTGGCTTTTGAATATTGGCTAAAACTTTATCCACCCCCTTGTAGCCTTTTTAGGCAATGACAAAATGACAAAACTACCAATATAGCCAAAAAAAATTAAAGCAAACTTAAGGTGCTACTTCTCAATGCTAGAAGCATAAACAAGAAACTCCACATCCCATAAGCTCTCCTCACTCTGGAGAATGTAGACATCTGCGCCCCAGAAAGTATTCCTCCACTGCAAGGTTACAGTGCCTTCCATATGTTTAGACCCACAACAGCACAGACAGGAACTAAAGGTGGAGGTGCCTTAATTTACATTAACAACAAATACAACTCCAGGTTAGTTAAACAGGATGATATCCCAGAGTTCATCCATGTGTAGGTCTCTTTAAAATAGGTTCTGTACCATGTTCTGGCCATTTACACATCACCCTCTACAACCAACAATGCTCACAACTTTTATCTGGACCTACTGGAGGTGTTCATCATCCAAATAAATACCCTATTCATGGGGGACTTTAACTACCCCTCTATAGACTGGGAAACATACACTGCCTCTAACTCACAGACACAGCCTTTCCTGGAATTTGTCAATACAAACACCTTGAACTACATATTGTGAACTCCAACCAGGGCTCAAATACATTTCACCGGGTACTTATCAACATGAAAGAGTGTTGCACCCCCCCCCCCATACCATGTCCTCATTGGTGAGGTTGGATCACAAAGCCATCTCCCTCAAAATAAAAATCAACTTGGAAACTATTCTAAAGCTAACTGCATCCTGTTAAGTGACAGTTTGTCAAAATTCAAGGCTCCTACAAACCCCAAGAGCACAGCTGCCTATGCAGAATTGTTCACAGAAACCCTGTACAAACATTAAGATGGCTGCATTAAGGCTGTTGCACCTACCAGAATCAAACCCAGCTCTAACACCAAAACCAAATCCCACTGGTGGAATCCTAACTTTAACAGGGTATATAACAAAAGAAAAAACTCATATCAAAATCAGAAACAGCAACTCTCACAAAGACAAGAGCCCTCTGATTCAACTAAACAAGAAACAAAGAGGTCTAATAAGGTCCAACAAGGTCAATTATGAGGTCAGGATAGCCTTTCAGGCTGAAAACAATCACAAAGTCTTCTTCAGCTATGTCAGAAACCTTAAAGGCAGCACACAGCAGTGTGCAGAACTGGTGGTAAATGACATAACCTTCACTGACCAGGGTGAAATAGCAAATCTTCTAGCTGATAAATTTAGCTCTAACTTCACCCAAAAAAAATTAGCTCTAACTTCACCCAAAAACTCTCCCCCAGCTACCTCCTGTAAAATACCTTCTAGCATATCCCCCAACTATCAAAAGGAAGCAGGTCCTAGTGGTACTCGCAAAGGCCAAAAAACAACGCTTCAATGGTCCCTAACAATATCCCTGGTTGCCTCCTAAATAGCCTCAGACATGACCTAGCAGGACCACTAGAGAAATTGTTCAAATATAACCTCAAAACTGGTTACTGAGTAAATAGAGGACCACAACGTTCATCTCTACCCACAAGAATGGACCAACAACTGGCTTCAGAAACTACAGACCCATCAGTCTGACAAGTCTAAAAATCATGGAATGGCTTATTATGGAAATGATAGACAAGGACACTGGCAACCTATAGACAATGGAACCATCTCAATTTGGCTTTGTCAAGAGAAGGTCTTGCCTACTCAAGCTGGTATACTTCTTTGAGAGAGGGTCACCAATGCTGTGGATGAAGGAAAAATAGTGCACACTGCCAATCTTGACCTGGCCAAAGCATTTGATACAATACCCCACTCAGGTATTGTTAACAAACTCTCAGAACTAGGCATACATCCCTACATAACTTACTGGATTGCTGCTGGTTCACAGATATGACCCAAAGAGTCAGGATTTGTGAGACCACTTCCACCAGGAGACCAGTCACCAGTAGAATACCCTGGGGCTCTGTGTTGAGCTCTCTCCTGTCTGGTATCTACTTCTCAGAAATCAAGACTAATGATGAAGGCCTCTGGCTCACCAAGTTCACAGATGATGGTAAATTGTGAGCTATCATAGATTCCCGCATGACACAACCATCCTACAGGAGGGTCTGATACAAACAAATGATTGGTGCCAAAACCATAGATTAAAACTCAATGTGAAGAAATGCATTATAGTGCCCTTTGCGAAGTCATCCACCCAAACTAATTATTCCATTGATAAAACACCACTAAGAGTTGACCTGGTAGTTAGGGATTTGGGAACATATGTTGACAGTAATTTTGCCTTCAAACAATAGGATAGTAAGAAAATCATTCTATATCACCCAACACGTAAGCAAGGGCATGGCATCTAGGTCCAAGGAAGTTATAGTACCACTCTACCCATCATTGAATACAATGCCCTGTTTGGCATGTATCTGAGCAGGCACCTGCAACAGTTGGAATGCCCTCAAAGGTTTCTCACCAAGAGAATCTGGGGTATGAATGTCCTGTCCTACACATCAGTGTAAGGCCTTATCTCTTTAATCACTCTCCCACAGATTACTGAGAGGTCATCTTTGCCTAGCATATAAGGCATCCTTAGACACAGCTCTGAAAGACATCTTGCACATCCGTAAAACAAACGGCACCAGGAACACTAGATCCAAGGATCTGAAATGTGCCTGCAACATAAACTAGGCATGCTGGAGAGACCGATATGTGTCTCAAAGGATCCCTGCACTTTGGAACAGGGTCTCCATCCACATTAAGCTGTCACCCCCAGTCTGACTCCCATGTCTCTAATGGACAGAGGCCAACAATAAGTTAACTAATCCCAAACTAACATACACCCCACATAACCCTTAGCTACCTCCTTACTAACATATCCCCACCATATAGGTGTCCAATGTCCAATGTACTCAGAGTCAAAACTGGGTTGGGTTCCACAGCTAAGCTTATAAAGACCATAGTGCACAATAGCCTAGTACAAACATATGAACATATGAACCCACAAGAAAGACTAAGAGCATGTTAGTCCAACTATTTCTAGGCTGGGTGAGTTTGTGAACAGTAGGTTAGTTAGTCCACTAGTGCTGTAGTAACATTAAATGTTTTTTTCCTGTCCCAGGCACTCACAGATTTTCTTACAAGTTTGTGAGTCTTTTCTTTCCAGATCTCAGAACTGTAGCTAGGCTGGGATGAAGGAGGAGTTGGCTGCCCTAGGTGCATGCTGTTAGGGGACATAATCACCACTGTACAAGAGGTACAGACCAGTCCCACAAGTCATCTGTCCACTTGCTGTTCAAGAAAAGTGCCAATCAATGTGTAAGAAGTATCAGCTATTTAAGTACCCATGATCTAAACAGCAGCTGCTAAACTGGAGCAAAAATAGAGAATGTGAGATAGGCCTTAGAATGCCTTAATGTAAGGAAGTATGGATCTGTTTTTATTTATTTCGGTAGAAATGATCTCATTTGTAAGGACTCTATGACTGTTAGTAGGGAACTTACAGCCCTCTCAGACAGCATAGCTTTTACGGGTGTTAGGACACATTTTTCAAAATTACATGTAGAAAGTAGAGTCAGGTCACTGTAAATGAAAAGATTTTTTTGGTAAATACGTATATGAAAAAAATGTTCCATTTTAAAAAATAGAAATGTGTAGCGCATCCAAGCCTAGTTTTGGGCACACATGTTCAGACAGGCTGGAGTGCATTTGTCAAGATCAGGGAAGAGAAAATCGAAAATTTAACATGTCACAGACAGCAACATTTGATGCATCTCTGATGGTTGTTAATGCTGGGAACATTAATAATAAAGTTTATTTTTTTACTGGAAAATTTGCTAAGTTCTTGTAAGACTGATGTTGCTATTTTTTGTGAAACATGGTTAAAGAACAATGACCAAAAAACAGTTCTTCCAGGGTATAAATGTTTTTACTGTAAAAGATATTCTAATACAAAATAAGGTTGAAGTGAAATGCAACATTCACCCAGATAGGTCTTTACTACACTTTCATTACCTCAGAAGAAAATAATTATAAGTACTTCATCAGGCAGTGAAACATTTGTGATAATACATATATTTATGTTTGTGTATGTATGTATATATATATATATATATATATATATATATATATATATGTATATATATATATATATATATATATATATATATATATATATATATAAAATATATATATATATATATGTATGCCTTTCCATTTTTCCATTTACATTGCACAAGTAGTATGCACTATACCCTGCTATACTGTCCATGCATAAGTTATTTTTGTACTTATTGCGTGTGGTTCCCTACATGCATGTGATAGTCTGTGTGCATTTTGCTGTTATTGCAAAATGAAGCATATATGCATGTGTATGTGTATGTATGCAAATATATGTTAAAACAAACAATATATATATATATATATATATATATATATATATATATATATATATATATATATATATATATATACACTACTCCATGGTTATTTAAAGCCTCAGAATAACAAAGTTTGCAGATGACTGCAAGCTGGGGGAAATCACAGAATTCTCCAACAATGTGGATATCTTTCAGGAGAGTCTAGATCAGACAAATGATTGGTGCCAGAACCATGGCCTAAAACTAAATGCAAAAAAATGCATTATCATACACTTTGGGAAGTCAAATACCCCTGAAAATGACAACATCAATAGCACACCCCTAACAATACTCTGAGGTTAAAGATCTAGGTTTACAGACAGATAGTAACCAGAACTTTGACCATTATGTGTTCACAGTGATGAGGAAGTCCTTGTATGTTGCACAACTTATAAGTAATGGTATGGCATCCAGATCCAAGGAAATTATAGTCCCACTGTACTTGGTGATAATTAGACAAATAACTCACTACATTGTGCTATTTGGCATGTAGTTGACTATGCGCTTATAGCAGCTGGAGTGACTTCAAATGTAGTTTGGATCAAAGGATGAGGAATCACAAATTCACACCTGGGGTAGTGCCTATTTCCCTTATGGAGAGGGACAATCTGTAAAATACTCAAGGCATAGGCACAAATCCATGCCATCCTCTTGTCCCTAGGAGATATATATTCGGTAAAATCAGGTTTTATTGCCTAGACTTGTCAGGGCTCTTAAGCCAGCCTAACAATTTCCTATGAACCCATGACCCTATATGGTTTTATATTGCCAATTATTACCCAAGTACAGTTTACATGTATTTATAGGGACAAATTAAAATAGAAACTGGAGTTTCTTTTAGTATAATGGCTAGTCAGGTACACTGTAAATAAACATGAGTTTCAGTAGAACAGCAATTTACTGTTAACCATGATGAGTCTGTTTTCAGTGTTAAATTTTTTTTTGTTTTGTTTGTCAAATGGTCCTCAGTGTTTTAACTATAATTTATTTGTATTTATTTGTTTATTTATTTGTCTTTGTTGACCGGGAAAGTCCAACTGGGCAGAGTCCATTTTCAGCGGAGGCCTGGAGAGAAAAGCTCCAACACAGTACTTTTATATTAACAAGTGAATTTCAAACAGTTCTCACAAAAACAACAGTTACATTTCTCATTAAAGAATAATAATAATTACAAGACATGTATATACAGTAAAATATTTATATCAGGTCTATACAGTTGATCCAGCTGTAAAATCTTGCAGAAGTAAATGGATTGTTACGACAGAAGGAAAATATTATTGTATAAAAAGTTTAGTGTTTTTTTTCATTTCAGTAAAGAAATGTGCACAAGGAGTTTAAGATACATGAAGAAGTAAGTTATAAAATTACGTAGTGAGGGAGATTTTAGTATTGCACAGGTTTGTAAAGAGTATGAGGATATATTGAAGTAAGCTATAAAATAATGTAGGAGGGGATGGAAGATATTAGTATTATATAGGAGGATTGTAGTAATAGCATAACACAGAGAACATGGTATAGGATTGTTTCTGTTTAGGCTTCCTGTTCCAAATTGGTGTAGCTAGAAGGTTTATAACTTAGGTATACTGGAGATGCATGAGAGGGTTAGAGCGGTAGATGGGGCAGTTAGAAAAAAAGCAAGATGAAAACTGTTGTTTAAAGGGGGTGAAAAGGGATGTGTTAATTCAAGTGCAGGAGGGGCAGTTGTTAGAACTATAATGATTTAAGCATAGAAGGGCAAAACGTTTGTGTTAAGCAATAAGAAACCTGTGCTATAAACTCTAAAGTTTGAAATAAGAATGTTAAATTAAACCCAAGTATCTGTGATTCTTGAAAATATCAGGAACAACATAGTGTATGTGCTGAGAAATGTTCACACTTTTTTAGATAACTGAAGACAGACAGACAAATAAAGGGATACTGGTATGGTTGGGGAGCCCTGTTTTGTTTCTCTGTCTAGGGCCCAATTTGACCACAAATCAGCTCTGCCCCCTACAGCTGGCCATTTAACTGTTATGCTCTTGTGCTGTTCTGCCTCCCACAGTATCCCTTCCAGAACAACTGGGCACATAACTGTCATGCCCTTTTGTTGTGTTACCTCACCCACATCTACTAGTTACTCTCTATCCTTCTTGCTGATATCCACCATGGGTGTTCAGTAGAGTGCAGAGGTATATTACCAAACAAACTGGCTTAATTCAGTATGCTATATCAAAGTGCAATTTCCTCTGCAATGGTATCCTGATTCCTGACTTATTCATCCTAATGTAGTCAGCTGAAGTACTGTAGCCTTGCCTTATACCAAACTACAATGAACCTCATAACATGGCAGTTATGCTAATAAGAGAATTTTACGTGATTGTCTCTGAATTGCTCCCATAACGCATTGCACTATCACAACCAGGCATTGCTTTCCCTGCTCATCCTGGTGCTTATGAGACATGCACACTATGCTCATGCAGGGAGTATGTTAAACTCCTAATGCAATTTTGTTGCCCTATAATGCACATCAATTGATGTGGAAATGTGGGTCTGTGCTCATGTAGCTACAGTATTGCTCTTTCAGTAGACCTGTTAACTGAACATGGCCTCAGGTGCTTGTAGAAAAAGGCTCCTGCCTGATGTAAGAGAGAGAGAGAGAGAGAGAGAGACCAGAATTTTCCTGTATCTTCTCCACAGGGACATTGAGGACCACCACTTGCCCATTATGATGACCCATCTTATAAGGTGGACGGTTGTTATCAGCTTATTAGGGCAATGAGTAGTGATGACTGTAGTTTTTCAGATCTCTGCTGAAGCTGTTGGTTTTCCCATACCCACCCTCCGTATTCCTGTCTTGTTGTTTGGAGGCTTTTGCAGTTGCCCGCCCCCACTGTAGATTTGATCTGGGACACCCTCCAGTCCCATCTCTTTACCTCATTCTACCTAATAGACTCCTTCTGCACTTGTTTTTAGTCATCTTTAATTTAATTGCATTTGTTAAACTGTTTGGCCTAACATTGCTACATACTCAAGTGTGCTAGCTTGCACTGCATTTGAATAGTTTTTACTGCTGTTTTAGCTACTTTTCTGTATATATATATATATATATATATATATATATATATATATATATATATATATATATATATATAAAATAAAATACCTTTCCTGTAACTAGTGTAGTCCAGATTCAGATTTGCTGTATCCAGGACTGTATGTAAGCTTCTGAGCTCCCCCAAGCTTTCTGTGTTGGAGGGAAGCCTTCTAGCTTATCAGTGGGAGTGGTAAGCACTAGGTAACCTATCTACCACATAAGGAGTGGTTCTGACCCAGAAATTGTAGTTATTGGCCGTTTGGGCAGATTTTCCATCTCTCTCAACCTTCTGATGTAAAAGCCCGCATTTGCACTTGTTTCCCTCCTTTCCTGTAACTAGTTTAGTCCAGATACAGATTCTTAGTTTTAGCACTTGAATTTGCTTATTCGTGATCAGCACTTGTTCAGAACTTGTAAGCACTAAATAACCTACTAATTACTACAGCACTCAACCTTCCTCATTACCTAGAGGAAAACAGTTTTGGTACTTATTTTCCTCACTTGCTTAGAGAAAAACAACTCTTGTACTCACTTTCCTCACTTAGCTAGAGGAAAATAGTTTTTTATTCAGGCATGTCCAAGGGTCAGCTCCCAGTGTTCTCTCCTGTCTATCTGATGAATCTGGGCATCTTGGGGCAATGTAGAAATTGCCTCATGTACACGGATAACCCTTTCCTCCTACCACCCAACAATACAACCTGTGAGAGATGCACTTATCTTGCCAAACTGGAGGTAAAGCTCTCTCCAATCAAGACTCAACTTGACAGTCAAGAGGAGAAGGTAAACACTTGCACCACACCACACTCATCAGATAGTCTCACTAAATCTACACCACCAAAACCCACACATAGTATCACAAAAACATTAGCGGAGGCTCTCAATAATAATCTGTCTAAGCAACAGAGACCTCCAAAGCAGAAACGCAAGCAACCTCCATCCCCTAACACAACCCAAATTTCACATAGCCCGCAGACTCAGTGTGCCACTCAACCACAGCCAATAAGGCAAAACAACGTACCCAACACACTAGTTATAGATGACTCTATAGTCAGGCACACTGATGTCTCACTCACCAGGCTAAACAAGGAGAAGGTTACTGTCAGCTGCCTGTTGGGTGCCAGGATCCGCCACATAACCCACGCACTCAGGTCACTCCACAACAAGTACAAATATGACTCTGTCATTGTCCATGTTGGTGTGAATGACCTGAGGTGTACCTTCCTGGACTACATGAAAAGAGACATGGAAGAGCTCTCCGATCTTGTAACCCAGGCAGGTATGACCCTAGCCCTGAGTAGCATTCTGCCATCACCCAGAATGATGCTGCAGTACAAGGACAAAGTGATTGACTTCAACAATTGGCTAAGCTTCTGGTGCCATTCTAAAGGGCTCCAGTATCTGTCTGCCTGGGATGACATGGTAGACAGATCACGATGCTTTGCCAGAGATGGCCTGCACCTGTCACCCCTGGGATTCCAGATACTGGCTAAGGTTCTTGCCGCCCCTATAGTGTCTTTTTTAGGCAAGGTTCAAATGACAAATTCACCAATGTAACAGGAACAGGCAAGCAAAAACTGAGGGTGATCCTACTCAATGCTAGAAGTCTAAATCTCAAAATGCACTCACTCAAGGCACTCCTTAAAATGGAGAACATCGATATCTGTGCAGTGACTGAGACCTGGTTCAAGGCTCCAGAGAGCACCCCTGCACTACCGGGCTATAACTCATACCACACTTTTCGGCCATGTAACCTGGACCGGAAAACGAAAGGTGGAAGCATGTCCATATTCATTAAGGATATCCACACCTCCAGGCTAGTTGCTCAGCATAATGCAGCCAAGGTTATCCAAGTGCAACTAACTCTGGGCAAAACTGCAATCCAAATTGTAGCTTGCTACAGATCACCCACCATGCCCCAGGATTCCCACTTCTCTTTTCTTGCTGTACTGAAAAATATTAAGGTTAAACCAAACACCCTAATAATGAGCGATTTCAACTACCCCACCATTAACTGGGAAAACTACTCATGTACCAACTCCTTCACTCAACATTTTCTGGAATTCATAAACTCCAGTGCCCTGGATCAACTTATCCACACCCCCACCAGTGGCAACAATATCCTAGATCTAGTCATTACCAACATGAGTGACCGGTGTTCCACACCTGAAGTCAACACCTTATTGGTCCTATCCGACCATAAGCTAATTACCCTAGATATCCACATCCTGCCCCCACCTCTCATTAAGGAAACCATGGTAAAAGATTTCTCCAAAGCCAACTTCATGCTTCTTAAGACAGAAGTGGTGAACTTCATGACACCCATGCAGATGGACAATACAGTTACAACTACTGAATCCTACACAATTGCACTTTATAAGCACTTACATGAGTGCATGGATCGTGCTATCCCAAAAATAACCAAGACTCTATCCTCCAAAAAAGGAAGCCAATCTGGTTGTCCCCTGCCATAAACAAACTGTACAACAGAAGGAAGAAACTGTTGCAAAAGAGAGTAAAATCCCATGAGTGGAGGAGCTCCCTGGTCAGCCTCAGTAAGAAGCTGCGATCCCTGATAAAATCCTCCAAAGCTAGTTACGAAAACAAAATTGTCACTGATTCTAAAGACAACCACAAAGCATTCTATAACTATGTCAAGAATCTCAATAGCAACACTCAGATCTGCTCTGAGTTACAGCACAATGGCACTAAATATACAGACCCAAATGATATTGCCAACATCCTGGCAGATAGGTTTAGTGCTAACTTTACCCCCCTATCACCTCCTAAAGAGCCCATCTCTATACCAGAAGAATGCAAAGTTCCTGTAATCACGGCTGCACGGGTAAAAACCACACTCTCCAAAGCCAAGAACACAGCATCCATGGGACCAGACAACATCCCAGGCTGTGTTCTACACGAACTACAGAATGAACTGGCACTCCACCTAAGTACCATGTTCAATCATAGCCTCACCTCAGGCTTTGTGCCTGCTGAATGGCGCACAGTGACAGTTATCCCACTCCACAAGGGGGGAGCCACCATGGACCCCGGGAACTACTGCCCCATTAGCCTGATGAGCCTGGTCTGCAAGGCCATGGAACGTATCATCATGGAACTTATAAACAAAGACATTGGTAATCTCCAAACTCTGGACCCCACCCAGTTCGGGTTTGTAAAAGGCAGATCATGTCTCCTAAACCTGATAGACTTCTTTGAAGCAGTCACCAAAGCCGTAGACAAGGATAAGGAGGTTCACACAGCCTATCTAGATCTTGCCAAGGCTTTCAACACCATCCCCCACTCTGGAATTATAGATAAACTCACTAACTAGGTATAAATCCCTATGTCACAAGATGGGTTGCCAAATGGCTCACTGACAGAACCCACACTGTGAAAGTAGCAGAGTCCAAATCCGACTTCAGACCAGTGACAAGTGGAGTACCACAGGGTTCAGTCCTGGGTCCTCTCCTGTTTGGTATCTACTTCTCTGAAGTACAGGCTAATGCAGAAGGTCTTTGGCTAATGAAGTTCGCAGATGACTGCAAACTAGGAGCCATAATCGAAACTCCTAACGATGTGGACATACTTCAAAAGGGCCTCACTGAGACAGATGCCTGGTGTTAAAGCCATGGCCTGAAGCTCAATGCCAAAAAGTGTATTGTCATCCCCTTTGGTAAAAACTCTGTACCCATGAACTACCACATAGCTGGTAGTTTACTTAATGCCAAAAATGTGATAAGAGACCTTGGGACACAGGTGGACAGTAGTCTCTCCTTTGATAATCACATCACCACAGTGGTCAGGAAATCCTTCTACGTGGCTCACCTCATCACAAAAGGTTTCTCATCCAGAAAAAAAGAGGTCATTGTTCCCCTCTACTCATCACTGATTAGACCCATTATAGATAACAACGCCCCTTTTGGTATGTACCTCACAAGACATCTACAACAACTGGAAAGGCCACAGAAATACCTCACAAAGAGGATTACTGGCATCAAACAGATGCCCTACGCAGACCGTCTAAAAAAACTCCAGCCTTACTCCGTCGCATATCGCCTACTCAGAGGCAATCTTTGCCTAACATACAAAGCTATGTCAAACCCAGAGCTGTTGGACATGCTCCACTTAAAGAAATCCCAATCCCTCTGAGCTACACGCTCTAGGGACCTAAACTTTGTCACTACAATAAACAGAACATGCTGGAGGGATAGATTCCTGTCCCAGAGACTTCCCATACTTTGAAACAGACTATCTATCTATGCAAACAGAGCACTTCATTAGCACTCTTCAAGAAAAATCTTGATGAGTGGATGGGAAATAGGAAATTCACCCCAGGGATCACTTCTGTGGCTCTGCTCGACAGGGGCACAGGAAAATAATTTTCTTGGGTGGCGAAAGCCAGGGTACATTTTTGGCTAGGCTTATATAGGCCCTAGGTCCAATAGCCTAGTACCTACCTATGAACCTAAGATAATTAGTGTAAGGAGCTGAAAAACAGCATTCCTTTTTTAGCTAGAAATATCTCTATTTCGTTGGAGTATTTGGCCTGCTTGCTGTACTCTGCCTGAATATTGCTGATCTCTGGCTGCATTTTATTTCTCCCACTCATCCACCCAATCCTTGCTGGGTTCTCATCAGCTCATTCTACTGAGCACTGAGAAATCATTTGAGAAGGCTTAACCCCTTAGTTTCTTAACCTTGAATTATCTTCTGCCCCCCCCCCCAAAAAAAGAAAAGATTGAACTTTATTCATCTGTTTTTACTGTATTTCTGCTTCTTCCTACTTTATTATTTTATTTTGCTTTTGCTGCTTGATCTTAAAAGTGTTCAATTGCATTTATTCTGCTGCATTTATTACTGCTTGTTAGTAGCCTGATTAAATTGTAACTGTTATTCTAAGCCTCTTGGTTTTGGTTTAAGCACTTGGGCTTTAGGCCAGTTCTTTTACATTCAGAAGGTTTGTAGTCTACACTCTTGTGGATGGAGAGTTAGCTTACATCCTTCTAAGTTGGGAATTGCTGGTTGAAGTCTTAGTGTGTCTTTTATTCTAAAAGTGTCTTTGTTCTGGTTTAAATGTTCGGGTTTCAGGTCAGTTCTTTTACATTAAAAAGGCTTGTGGTCTACACTTTTGTGGGAGGAGAGGATCGCCTTGGCCCTTCTGAGCTGGGAGTTGCTGGCTGAAAGCATATTCCACCTGCTTACTTGAAGTGTTTTTTTTTTTTTGTTGAAATTAGTGCACATTCTTTGCTGTAGCATAGAATAGAGTCAGACCTGCTGAATCTAGTTTGGTTTGTATACTTGATCACTAAACCAGGACATCTTTTGTAGAGAGGGTTCCCCTGCACCCTGGTGGCAGGAGTGTGCAGTCAGAACTCAACTGATTGAAGGTATCTGGAACAGGGCTCAGTTTTGAGCGTTTGTATTGATTAATTTGTTTAAATCAGTTTGCGCTCATTTGCTACATAAGCACTATGTTTGTACAGGTTTGCAGTTGTCTGCACATAGTGCATTTCCACTCAGCAGTGGGCAGTTGGTGGTAATAGACACACTTTTGCCTAGAAATTTTCCCTTAGCACGCTGATGGTCCTCTACCAGTCAGTTCTTGTGATTGTCCCTCACTGACAGGTGATACAGTCACCATCCTTTCTTATTTTTTGTCCACTTATTCTGTCCTCTACTTTAGCAAGGATGATATTCCTGCAAACTACCACATCAATAGCAATACCCTAAGCACACAGTCAGTGGTGAGAGTTCTGGGCAGACAGGTTGACAGCAACCTTCACTTCACTTCAAATATCTCCACAGTAGTAAGAATGGCATTTTATATTGTTCATCTCATAAAGACATTCCATCCAGGAAAAAGGGGTTATAACCCCCCCCCCCCCCCCATGTACTTTCCCTCATTGGGCCAATGATAGAGAACAATGGTCCCTTTGGTATGTTCCTTTCCAAATACCTGCAGCAATTGGAGAGACCACAAAGGTTCCTGACAAAGAAAATTCAGTGTCTTCAAGATCTGTCTTATGTGGACAGACTGAAATCATTGTCACTTTACTCTGTGTCATACAGACTGCTCAGAGGCAATCTGTGCCTTGCATATAGAGCAATCTCTGACTCAGCTTTAATGGAAATGCTGCACATTCACAAGTCAAATGCCACACAGGGTCACTCACTAAGGATCTTAAACTGGTATGTAACATCAACAGAACTTGCTGGACAGACAGATTTGTCTCACAGAGGTTGCTGCACTTTTGGAACAGGCTGCCTATTCATATTAAATAAAGGCCCTCATTGGCCTAGTTAAGAGTAATTTGGATGATTGGGTGGGTAACTGGAAATTCATCCAGGGGATTCCACCTGTGTCCCTCTTGGAAAGGGGCGATAGGTGCTTATTTTAGTGTCTGCTTGAACCAGACACCCATGAGAACATTAGTTGAACTTGGCTATGCTTGTAAGGGCCCTGGGGCCGTTAGCCTAGTAACCTCCTATGATCCTGAAATGTTCGAAAGTACAGAGGATGAGGATGTAGTTAGGATAGTAAGAGATCTGTTTTCTGGTTTGAAGTGTCATCAGTTCAGTTGATCTCCTCCTAGGGTTGTCCCTAGGAAAAAGAAAAGGTATAACATATTTCATCTAAAGACAGTGGTTACGTTAATAAAAATGAATTACTTAGCTTGCAACCTTTGAAATTGTTAGGATGTTTTATCAGAGGATTCTGATAATAAGGACAGGGCTTCTCCCATGTCTTCCTCACAAGCACATGACTCTGGTTCTGAGGAGATTGTTTCCTAGGTTTCTACTACAGAGTGCAGACCCTACTAAAGCTGTTCTACAAAGAAGTAATTTGCATATAAAGCCGACTAGTAAACAGGTGACACTTTTTGGGATCTTTACTTTGCACTGGAAAATTAATTCTGTCTACATTTGAACCAGCTCTTCTGGCTGTTTTTGGTTCATTACTTATGGACTGTTTTGCTTATTGCTGCGACATCTACAACAGATTATCCCAATTGAAAGCGTTGTCATTTCTGTTCCTTTTTCTGACCCATTCTTATTATTCCCCCTCCATCAGCAGTAATGCTTCCTGTACTATTCACCTTTGGACATTCCCCATAATTGTTGTGCCCTTTTCCCATATAACAGTAGGACCCATCACTGCAACAAACTGAGAGAGACATATGTAAAAAGCACCTCAATGAGCAGCTACATTAGCAAATGAACAACACTGCTCCAGACTATACAAAAAAAACACACCCACTGCAGCTGTTTCCATCATCATTAAATCCAAACAACCAAGAAAATATGTTGCAGAAAATATTTTAAAAAGTCCACTAGTGTGTCTGCCTGGAAAAAAAGTATCTTATGTAAGCACTACTTCACTAAATTTCAAAGACTGCTAAAGTTTTCCTGTCAGCATGGGGCTGCAGATAAAAGGAGCACACAGAGGAAACTACATTTCTTAAAGTGTTAGTTACCCTTCCCCCAAAGTAGTGTAACCTGAGCTCATAGACTAAAAGCTGCCAGAATGTAAACAAAAATATCACATGAACTACCATCCTAATCAAAATAATCAGGCAAGCAGAGAATCTTGACACTGGTTGAAAAGGGAGTTTCTCTTTTCAGCAAAAATAACAAGCAAACTTCCACCTCAAAATTTAAAAGTAACAACCAGAAATCATCATATCAACTTTCTAAAGCTCCAATGTAATGTTTTCACTGAATAAAGAAGTAAATATGTCTCTCTACTTTAGTTTTTCAGAGCCTAGATTTTATTTAAAAACATCTTTTAGGTCTTATGGCTTTGCGTGTCTGCGTATTTGAGAACTTATATGTCCTGCAAGCTAGACTAGAGCAATATATTAACAAAGAACTGCCAGATGTACAAGCAATGCCCAACAGGATGGGTGTTGCAGGGAAATAAAGAATCACCCAAGGGTGTTGTAAGGCCCAGTGCCATAGATGGAGGGCCTTCAAACCTCTGGAAAGTCTATTATTTCCCTGTAACAACTACCATAGTGGGTATTATTACATTTAAAAAGTGCGACAGTTGTTAAATTGTTTTGTAGTTGTTTTATTAGCAGCTGTACCTCTTTTTATATTGTGATGTAAAATACTTTGCTTAATGTTTCAAAGTTGCTGTAGGATATGTAGTTGCTGCTGGAGGACATATTTTACATCCAAAATTTATGTTACATACGTATTTAATAAAGTCCGTTCACACACACACACAAACACACACACACACACACACACACACACACACACACACACACACACACACACACACACACACACACACACAGTCATGGATCTAGGACTATTGAATGAAAGTTCAATAGTCCAAATCCACAATCAGCGAACACACTTTAACGAAAGTGCTTTCACCAAAAAAGCACTTTCGTTAAAGTGCGTAAAAAAAAAAAAAAAAACCCCAATAAATCTACTTTTATGCAGGGGGGCTTGGCCCCACAACCCCCTACTTTAATATTCTCACGCTGAGATCGCTCTACAGTAAGGAAAAGGGAATATTCCCTTATCCGCACCGTAGTATGATCTCCGCAACAGTCATTCCCCCACGACTCCCTCTAGCTGCAGGCATACTTCCGCAAAAGTGCTTTTCGGTAAAAAGCACTTTCGTGGAAGTATGCCCAGCTGTTTGTGCTTTGGTGAAAAGTTTCTTTGGGGATCAGTATCAATCCCTTAGTCATATATATTCAAATATACAAACAGATGCAGAGGCAGACAGATATCTCTCAGACATATACAGAAACTGAAATGCACAAATACATACACAAACATGCAAGCATGTACAAAATCATCACTGACCCTTCACATCCAGGCCATCATATTTGTGATCTATTACCATCAGCCAGGCATTATACATTAATACTCACCAAAACAAGCAGATATAACAAAATTTTTTTCCACAGACCATCAAGTTCATAAATGGTTAACTCAGCTTATTAGGCTAGGGTACCTTTTTCCCAAGCCTCTGTGAAGATTCTGCAGTATTCTTTACATATTGTTAATACTTGTTTCTTTCAGAGTTTATTTCAGTATTTCTTGCACTGAGTTGCACTTTGCACCCTGTATGTATACGTATATGTATATTTACTTTTTGTCTTGTTCTTAATAGTTGCATGTATGTCATTTGTCTTGTTCTTAATAGTTGTATGTATGTCTGTCGTTTATGTAATACATACTTGGAGAGTCACTGAAAGTGGTGTGCATAATTGGCCAATAAATATGATTCTGATGATAACATGAAGTATTTAGGCATATGGATTAAAATTATTCTATTATGGCAGCTAAGGATATGTAGGAAGAGGCTAAACAAAAGATAATACAAAAATTGAGGCGATGGAAGTGTTTGACTATGGATATGGATAGTAAGGTACAAGCAGTGAAAATGTTTTTAGTCCCTTTAATTTTAAATGCAGGTCAGTCGTATTTTTATCAATCAAGGAAGAAGCAGTGGGCCAGAATTAATAGAGAATTGAATTAATTTATTTGTAAGGGAAAGAGGGTAAGTGTTAAGTGGGATAAGTTCCTTCTTCCCATAGAACAAAGTGGTTTAGGATAAGAAGATTTGAAAAGAAATATTAAAGTTACAGATAAGGTTCCCATATAGAATTCGGGAAGAAGACTAGAAATAAAAGTGGAAAGAAATGATGCTGAAATGGGGAGGGGAGTCTGAAATAAGGAAAAAGTAGTATTTTGGATGTAGGCTGTTAAGAACAATAATAACCTTAAAGAGTATTATATTTACAAGTAGCAGAAATATTTTGTCAAGAAATAAATCATATATGTATAATGTATGAAAAGGATACTTTATATTCTATTATTATAACTTTATGTGTATCTCTGTTACTGTGTAATGTGTGACGTTAGTAAAGGTGTTTAAAATACAAATCTGTATCTTCTTTGTGGAATTATAAGCAGACGTAATTTTCCAAATTCTTAATCAAGTTTTATCTGCTAGAAACTCTGCCCTACATCTAACACTGAAAAGAAACTAAATATGGCATTGTTACAAAAAAGTACAGTTTTGTACCTACCATAAATGTAGATGTTCGAGGATCTCTATTGCTGCAGTCCTGACATATGGGTATTCCGCTGTCCACCATCGGCCCGAATACCAAAGGGCTAGAACTGGCGTCGGTCATCGGCGCTCGAGACTGACATCAGTACGTGCCAGTACAAATGCGCATGACCGACGCCATAACCTCAGTCTTTCTTGCCTCAGACGTCAGAATGCAAAAAACACCACCCAACCTAAAAAGAAAAAGGGGGAAGGAGGGAGGGAAAATTGGACTGCAGCAATGGAGATCCTCGAACATCTACATTTATGGTAGGTACAAAACTGTACTATGTTCTTCGTCTCCCATTGCTGCAGTCCTGACATATGGGTAGAATCCCAGAGCAATGGAAAAAAGGGAGGCTGGTCAACTAAATAGCATTAGGAGCTGCTGACATGCCCTGTAAGATTGCAGTGGCAAACCCAGCCCTAGACCTAAAATAAAGAGGTAAATGATAATGCTTTGTAAAGGTATGTACAGAACTCCAAGTAGCTGCTTCTAGAATGTCTTTAGTAGCTACCCCTCAAAAAGCAGTAGAAGTGGCCGTAGCCCTAGTAGAATGAGGCCTGATCCCAGCTGGAACATCCTCACCATGATGAGAGTAACAAAAAGCAATACAATGGCTAATCCACTTGGAAATAGTTTGTTTCGAGACAGCTTTCCCTCGTGAAGTCAAAGCAAAAGAAACAAATAATTGTTGAGATTTTCTGAACTCTTTGGTTCTGCTCAAATAATACCTCAACTGCCTATGTACATCCAAAGAATGCAAAACTTTTTCCCCTTCATTTTTGGGGGTTAGCATAAAAAGTAGGCAATGTATAGATTGGTTCAATGCCACATTAGAAATCACTTTAGGCAGAAAAGTAGGATTAGTACGTAAGGAAACTCTGTCATTGTGAAAAATCAGAAAAGGTTCCACTGCCATGAGGGCCTGTAATTCAGATACCCTTCTAGCAGAAGTAATAGCCAACAAAAAAGCAGTCTTCCAAGACAAGAACTGCAATTCAGCTGTAGCTGCAGGTTCAAAAGGAGGCAGAGTCAGCTTTTCCAAAACAAAATTAAGATCCCAGGTAGGAGTAGGAGCCCTCCGTGGGGGTCTGATATTCTTTGCCCCTCTAAGAAACTGTTTAACCAATGGATGTGAAAATAAAGGAGGGTCACAATCATAGTGAGCAGAAATAGCTGCAGCATGCACTTTTACACAAGAGAAGGACAAACCCTTGTCCAATAAAACAGTCAAATATTGCAATGTACTACTCAAATCAGGCAATTCGACATCAAAGCCTTTAGCTGAACTCCAAAGAAAAAATCACTTCCATTTACCAGCATAAACTTTTCGAGTACTAGGACGCCTGGCTTCCAAAATAACATCCAAAACTTGTTGAGGGAGCTGAAGGTCCTCCTTCTCTAAAACAGAATGCGCCAGGCTGTCAGGTGCAGGGAGTGCACCCTGACATTGAGAAAATGATTGTTTTCCTGAGACAACAAGTGAGGAATCTGTGGCAATGGCCAAGGTGGTACATGAATTAAGCTCCTCAACAGAGGGTACCAATGCTGACGAGGCCAATCCGGTGCTATAAGGATCATGCAAGGTTTGTCCCTCCTGACTTTCAACAGCACCTTTGGAAGAAGAGGCAAAGGAGGAAAAGCATACACGTGAAGGTTGCTCCAACTGAAGGATAGTGCATCTATTTTCCAGGCTTTCGGATGAAATAGCCTTGTGCAAAACAGTGGCAGTTGGAAATTCAGAGGAGAAGCAAACAGAATTTTGTCCGGAGTTCCCCAAGCCATTGTCAACTGAAGAAATACCTGAGGGTCCAATTTCCATTCGTGAGGATCCACAATCTGTCTGCTCAGAACATCTGCTAAAGAATTTTGTGCTCCTGGCAGAAACTGTGCTCGAAGAGTGATGTGCAGATTCAAAGCAGTTTCCCACAACAGCATTGCTTGTCTGCAAAGAGGGTAAGAATGAGTTCCCCCTTGCTTGTTGATGTACCACATGACAGTCGTGTTGTCTGTTCGAATCAACACCAGTCCTGGTTGAAGTAGGCTTTTGAATCCCTCCAAAGCAAATTGAACTGCCAGCATCTCTTTCATGTTGATATGCAAGTGAAGTAGCTCTGGGGCCCAAAGGTCTTGAATCCATTTTCCCTGAAATGAGCTCCCCAGGCTGACTCCGAGGCGTCTGTCGTTAATATCTGACTTGCCTCTGGTTGGGTCACAGAGAGCCCCTTGTTTAGGTGACATTCCTGAGCCCACCACAGAAATTCTCTCTGAATGCAAGGTAGAATCCGAATGACAGTGTCCAAATCGTGGCAGTGTTGAGTCCAAACGTTCTTGAGATACCATTGTAGCTTCCTCATATGCAGTTTGGCATTGGGAAGTACTAGAATGCAAGATGCCATGAACCCCAAGGCTTGAAGGACTGTCCTTGCAGTCAGCCTGGACATTACTGATAGCTGTTGGAAGTATAGGTGAAGATTCCTTTGTTTGTCCGGGGTAATAAATGCCATCTGAGCAGCTGTATTCAGTTTCACACCCAGAAAACACATCTCTTGTGAGGGTACTAGACTGGACTTTATTTCGCTCACAGAATACCCTAGGCATCTGAAAACTGTCATTACATACTGCAGATGTTGAAGAAGTTCGTGCTTGCCTTGAGCCAGAATCAAACAGTCGTCCAGATAAGGATAAATTTGAATTCCTGCTAGCCTGAGAAAAGCTATTACTGGAGCCAGGACTTTCGTGAATACCCTGGGCGCAGTAGACAAGCCAAAGGGCAATGCAGAGAACTGATAATGCAAATTTCCATTCAAACCTCAGGAATTTCCTGCAACTGGGCCTGATAGGAATGTGAAGATAGGCCTCTTTGAGATCCAGAGTCACCATCCAGTGATCTTTGCCCAGCATAGGTAACAGCTATTGCAGTGTTAACATCTTGAATTTTGGAATTTCCAGAAAGGTATTTAGAATGGACAAGTCCAGAATTGGTCTCCAAGTATTTCCTTTCTTTGGCACTAAGAAAAGACGGGAATAAAACCCCGTGCCTCTTTCTGAAGAAGGTACTTCCTGTATTGCTTCCAACTGAAGCAGAGAAGAAATTTGAGTCTGCGCTTCCAGTCTTTGCTGACGAGGCACATCCGGCATACCTTTGAAAGGAGGGAATGTGTGAAAATAAAATTTGTAGCCTCGATTTATTATGTCCAATACCCATTTGTCTTGGGTAACCAAATGCCAATTCCTTTTGAAAAATCTCAGTTTTCCTCCTAGAGGGGCTGCCAGCAAGGCAGAGTCCAGCAGCTGAAGACACGGGTCATTGGGTCTGTTTCCAAAGGACTGACCCCTGCCCTCCCAGCAGAAGGGGTAGAAGAACTCAAAGACCTAGAAGTAACAGGGCCCTGAGAGGAAGCCCTACCCCTACCTCGCCTCGACCTGCCCCTAGACTGATAATCCAAGAGGGAAAGACCAACCCTTAGCAGGCCAATTCCTACTGAACTTAGGGGGCTGAACCTGTAAAAAAATCCTTAACTGTCTGCATAGACTTAGCTTTTTCCTCCATTTCTTTCAAAACTGATTCTACTGGAGGACCAAAAAGAACATCAGATTGCAGAGGAGCATCCATAATTCGAGCCTTAACATGCTCTGACAAGGTCTGATCTTTAAGCCAAGCATGCCTACAAATAACTGAACTAGTAGCAGCCACCCTGGAAGAAGCCTGTAAAGCATCAAAACCACACTGCAAAGAATGCTTACCAACTTGGTCTGAAGCATGCACTAAATCCTGAAGCTCCTTACATTCAATACCTTCAGCTAAAGCATCTACTTTACATTTCAATTGGCTCAGCAAATAATTTTGATACCGGAGCATATGAAACTGACAATTTAAAGCTCTCATAGCCAAAGTGGAAGAGGTATACAGTTTCTTACCCCACCTATCCAGGGCCCTAGCATCCATGTCCAGAGGAACTGGATTTCTAACCACAGAAGCCCAAACCCCTTTGGGGCCTTGAGTAATAGTTTCTGGATCAGCCCTAGGACTCTTATACAAGTACTTGTGAGCTTCCGGAACCCTGTAGTATCTATCTGGTTTAACCGGGGCAGGAGGCAGAGAATCTGGGTTAAGGGCAGCCTCAGAAAACACATCCTGAACAACATCCAGTACAGGGGGAATAGCCAAGGGCCTATGCTGAGGCAAAAACAAGAATTCATGTAGTCTTTTACGAGAATCAGAATAATCCTGGCCCTCCCATTTGAAATGTTCCCTCATGGAATGCAAAGTCTCAGAGAAAGAAAAATCTTCTGGAGGGGACGCAGAGGGAGTAGAGTCCTCAACCTCCGAATCAGAATAAGGAGGGAAATCCTGAAGTTCTTCTACAGAGGAATCTGACTCATTGGAAGACTGAACCAAACCCTCCAACTCTGTCTCTACCCTGGGCCTCTTCGCAGGGGGGGGCATAGAACCCCTAATTAAAGTAATCAAATCTTCAGCCATCTTTAACATGTGCTTTCTAGGAGCTGGACCCTGGGGACTAGCACCAGCAGGGGCAGACTTAGACTTAGAATGGGCTCTGCTCTGAGAAGGAGGAGGCCTAACTACCCTATGAGGGGAGGGAACCACTGACATTAGAGAAGCACCCTCAGCCTGGCCTAACACAGGAGAAGCCACTTCCTGCAGTAACAAAGGCTCCCCTTGAGACTCAGGTAAACCTTCAGAAGGAGCCGCAGAAGTAGCCAGTGGTATAACAGAACCGGCGTCCGGAGTGGATGCCTCATCCTGTTTGGACCGCAAAGACTTTTCTTTGCGTTTCTTAGAAGAACCAGTCGTCGGAGAATCCGACGGCATGTTATAATTACAACGTTTACCAAACACCAGCCTAGCACAGTCCAACCGACGTTTAATAGTACGCTTGTTAAAAGTAGCACAAAAGCGACACCCAACAACGTCGTGCTCAGGCCCTAAACAAGGAATGCAGAGTGAATGGTAATCCCTATGAGGAATCTGTTTCCCACAAGAAATACAGTTATTAACTTTTTCTGACATCCGTCAATACTGAGGCAAGAAAAAGACAAAAGTGTCCCCAACGGGGTACTTAGCCCAACTTGGTCTCCGGTCTGAAACTCGAAAACCGACAATTCCAGAACGCCAAACGGCACTTGCAAATGCTGCTTCTGCTTAGGACCACGCGGCAAGAAAGACTGAGGTTATGGCGTCGGTCATGCGCATTTGTACTGGCACGTACTGATGTCAGTCTCGAGCGCCGATGACCGACGCCGGTTCTAGCCCTTTGGTATTCAGGCCGATGGTGGACAGCAGAATACCCATATGTCAGGACTGCAGCAATGGGAGACGAAGAACATCTTTACTTACTTTAATCAAATGAAATTTTCTTTTTAATCACTTTATTCATATATTGTTGATCAATCCAAATGGTCATCTTGTCTTGCTTTACAACAATATTTATACAATTCACCTGTTTGCTCTACCTTGTTAATAACTCCTAAAATTTCCATTAATTGTTGCTCAGTTCTATTCATCAGAACTACATGTGCTTTTCTTGAAGCATGTGTAACTGGAATAGTATGAGAAACTATTTGTTTATAATATTATGTTACCAAACATCCAAAGTCTGTAAATAAATCAACATAGCAATGAAGAACTTTATTGAAATGACTCAACACAGTGGGTGAAATATCTCTATGATTATGACTACACCTATGCACATTTTGCCCTAGCTTTCAAAATGTTAGTTTATGTTATCATTTCTAGCTTCTCACAAACCATATGACCCAAATATTAAGAAAATTGGCTTCTTTAGGTGCTGCAGTTTGAAACAGGATTTTGGAATTCTTATTTTTATATTGATATCCCTAGCTTATGACCCATTGACTTTAACTGACACCATTAACATGTAAACAACATGCACAGAGCTTTTTCTGTCTTTAAGACCCAATATTTCAAAAGTGGTTTCAGACAAAATATTACACTCTGTTCCTCTGTGTTTTAATTTCAACATTCGCTTATTAATTCTCAACATTTCTTACTAATAATCGGGTGTATTTATGATGCATTTTCAGATTTCACTCATCATTTTTATAGTACTATTTGTCTTTTCGGCTTTTCCCGGTTAGGGGTCGGCACAGCAGAACTCCAGTCCACTAATGAGTGGCAATAGATTTTCACGAACGCCAAGGTGCCAGCTCGATGTTCAACCTTCAACAAAGGTACGCCCGTTTACGCATGTCTTTCAAACGCCCACCCAACCGCGGGGAGGACATGCAGACTCCACACAGAATACACTCCCCGCACTCCAGCCGAGAATTGAACGGGAGCACCTCTTGCTGTGAGGCAATAATGCTACCGCTGCACCACCGCGGTATATGTTTTTTTTTATAGTACTATTAAGAAGCTCTTTTTCACAGTGCTCTTTAAAAGCATGCACATTCTTTTGAACGCTCATTTCCTCTTCCACATTTTCAAAACCTTTTTTTTTCTAGCACATAATCCACAACATTTATTAAAAGCAGGACAGTGCTTACCCTCAGGCTTATAGCTACACTTAGTACAAGACACTTGAATTTCAACTAAATGCTTTCTGCCTACCTCATAGTTCTCTTTCTTTAACCTACTACAATTGCAACACATTCTAACTGTGTCATTACTCCCCTTTTATTTGACTTATATTTTAACTTGCATACATCAATTTCCTAATTTAATTATTTTAACCATGTGCTTGTAAGCCAAATTGTTCTACACAAATCCATAGCTTATTACAAGGTTAGATCTGCCTTTTTAATGGTCTGCCCCTTTGTTTGATCATTTCTTACACTACAAACCTTTCTGTCTCCTATGAATTAATCATGCATCTGCCAAATTCACAACTATTGGTTCTGTTCTTTAGCTCAATTGCCTACATAGCTAAAGTTCTGTAAGACTCTGTGCCATTGTAAAGAACAAATGCCAGAAAATGGCAAGCTCTTTTTGGATCACAGTAATCACTGAATTTCTCTCTGGTTGCTACTATTTCATCTTTTATTTCTGTATATATTAAAGGAGGTGGCTACCAAAAGGGAGCAAGGAATATTTTTTCCCTTATTAGGTAAGGGTCCAGACAGCCCGTCTGAAGGTATACAAGGTTTACAAAGACAGGAAAATAAGGCGTTCTGTAGAGCTGGCATTTTTAAATATAATTTGCAGTTCAAAAGTATTAGTAACATCATCCAACAGAACTAGAATTTATTTAACACCAATAAAGAATTTCTGGACATAGTGGAAAGAGAACCCAATATTATATATAAAAAGGACACCACTATAAAAAACATGTTGGAAAGAGTACAAGAAATCCATCTTGGAGTTAAGGGGATGTTTCAATGTGGATTTTGTTTGCAATGCAAGCATATTTTAGAAGGAACGGAGATTTACATCCCAAATTATGGGAAATATAAATACAAGAAGAAATTTACTTGCAGCAGTAAGGCTGTTATATATATAGGGAAGTGCACCCAGTGTCCTTGTTTTTATATCGGTAAGACTATTAATGCTCTTAGGAGCAGAATGTACCAACATTTTTACGATATCAAAAAACAGGACACAAAAAATGTTTTGGCGGTGCACATCATTAACAATGAAGGAAATAATTTTAGATTTTCAGTTTTGGAACAAGTCACATTAGGAGATAGAGGTGGTCCCCTGAATGACTTTTTGGAAAACAGGGAACTTAGATGGCAGTTAACTAATGTAACACTACTTCCAGGTTTGAACACTAATACATCTATTAGCTCTACCCTTAGATTAAAATCTGAGGGTTATTTATAAAGAACAACAACAACATAAAGCTATGAACTAACATGTGGCTTGTAATGACATTTATATATTTTTTTAATGTATTAAGTAATGATTTTTATTTATCAAAATGAAATTAATAATATCACAATTATTATTATTTTTTTAGGTGCTTTAATGGGGCTGATTTAATTTAATTGATGCAGCTTATTGTGATGTCATTAATTGAAAAGGTGTGTGCATATAAAAAGGGTTTGATTTACTGTGTAAGTGTATTCTGAAGAAGTTTTTATTAAAAAACGAAAGCGCTTAATATAAGGACAGTGTGGATCTCGTCTTTCTTTCTTTGTGTTATTCACAGAGATTATGATGCCATCATGTTTAGCCTAATAGTATTTAAGCACCACATTTGCACGGGTTTGTGCTCATTTGGAGGAGCTGCTCAGAGCTGGGTGTTCTTAACCAGAGATCTGAAGTGCATCTAAGAAAATCCAAGGCATTCACTGAAATCTTCAAATAAGCAGAATGTAAGCCTGGATTTTGCACCTGAGTACTGCATTTTATTAAACTGTTGCTTCATTTTTACTGTTTTTTTTTTTGATGCTGTGACTGTTTTCATTCTGAACTTTGTATATTAACTTCTTCTGCCTTGAATAGCATGGGCTAGATTCAAACTTGCTGAATCTCGACTGTCTGGCATTACCTGAGCACTAAAACTAGCCATCTTACATTAAGAGGGCTACCCTGCACTCTTATAGGTTCATAGGTTCATAGGTTTATACTAGGCTATCTGTCCTAAGGCATTTATAAGCCTAGCCCAAATTTTTGTGGCTTACGCCACCCCTTATATGAAAAAATACTGTGCCCATTAGTTTGTTGTGCCTCTGTCCAGCAGTGACACAGAGATGATTCCTGGGATAAACCTACTATCTCCCATCCACAGGTCAAGATTTCTCTTGAACAGAGCCAGCGAGGTGCTCTGCCTCACATGGACCGGGATTTTATTCCACAGCATAGGGAGTCTCTGAGTGATAAATCTATCCCTCCAGCACATCCTATTTATATCCGTGCTAAGGTTTAAGTTGCTTGCTCTAGTGGTTTTGGTGGATTTGGATTTTTTGAGGTGGAGCATGTCCACTAATTCCGGGTTGGACATGGCCTTGTATGTCAGGCACATGTCACCTCTGAGCAGATGGTATGCAACTGAATAGAGCTGGAGTTTCTTCAATCTGGCAGCATATGACAGATTTTGGAGTCCCTTTATCCTTTTGGTGAGGAACTTTTGGGGTCTCTCCAATTGCTGCAGATGTCGGGTGAGATACATCCCGAATGGGGCATTGTACTCGATCATTGGTCTGATAAGTGAAGAGTACAGGGGAACAATGACCTCACTAGATCTGGATGTGAATCCCTTCATGATCAGGTGGGCAATGTAGAAGGTCTTTCTAACCACTTTAGCAACGTGAGTGTCAAAGAAAGGCCACTGTCAACCTGGGTCCCCAGGTCTCTGATAACCTCTTCTGTGCTTAGTGGATTGCCACCTATATGGTAGCTTGGGGTTACCTTGTTTTTCCCAAAGGGTATGACTATACATTTTTGGCGTTTAACTTCAGGCCATGGCTCTGGCACCAGCTATCTGTTTCCGTGAGTCCTTTCTGAAGGATATCCGTGTCCGATGCACTTTCCACTATGGCGCCCAGTTTGCAGTCGTCAGCAAACTTTGTCAGCCAAAGTCCTCCCATGTTGGCCTGTACTTCTGAGAAGTAGATGCCGAACAATAGGGGGCCAAGGACCGAGCCCTGTGGGACACCACTTGTGACCGGCTTGGAGTCTGACATAGCGCCAGCAACTCTAACCCTGTGGGTTCTGTCCTTAAGCCAGTTTGCAACCCATCTTGTGACATATGGGTTTACATTTAAGCTGGTAAGTTTTTCTACAATACCCGAGTGGGGTATTGTGTCGAAAGCCTTTGCAAGGTCAAGGTAGGCTGTATGGACTGCCTTTCCCTCATCAATGGTCTTGGTGACTGTTTTGAAGAAGTCGACCAAGTTCAAAAGGCATGATCTGCCCTTGACGAAGCCAAACTGGGTCGGGTCCAATGTCTGCAAGTCCCCTATATCTTTGTTTATGAGCTCCATTATGATCCTCTCCATAGCTTTGCAGACTAGACTTGTTAAGCTTATGGGGCGGTAATTACCAGGGTCCGTAGAGGCACCACCTTTGTGGAGTGGGACCACAGTTGCCGTACGCCACTCCTTGGGCACGTATCCTGTGGTAAGGCTGAGATTAAACAGCTGCCTTATGTGCGGGTTTAATTCCTCATTTAGCTCGTGTAGCACACAGCCGAGGACACCATCCGATCCCATTGATGCTGTGTTTTTAGCTTTAGAGAGAGCAGCTTTCACCTGCGCATTTGAGATGTCTGTCAGGCTACACTCCGCTGGGATAGTTATCTCTCCTTTAGGGGGGGAGAGGGGGGTGAAGTTTACACTGAACCTGTCTGCCAGTATGTTGGCAATGTCTGTGGGCTCAGTGATTTTTGTATCATTTTGGACTAATTCTGAGCATATCTGGGAGTTTCCACCCAGGTTCCTAACATAGCTGAAAAAGGCCTTATGATTGTCCTTTGAATCCATGGCAATTTTTCTCTCAAAATTGGCCTTAGTTGATTTTATGAGTGCTCGTATTTTTTTACTAATAATGATCAGGGGTGACTTCCCATTTATGGATTTTGTTCTATCATGTAATAGCTTTCTCCTCTTATTGTAAAGTTTGTTAATGGCTGGGGTCCACCAGACTGGACGTTTGCCCTTTGTGGAAAGAGTCTTGGTTTTATTTGGGATTGCCTGATCCATGCAGTCCTGGAGGTGTTCATAGAAGGTATTTGTAAGGGCTTCCGCAGCTTGGGTTGTGGTTTCCACTGGCTCAGGGGCCTTGAAGGATACCACACCAGTCTTGAGTAGTGTGAAGTTTGCTTTAGAGAAGTTCTTCACTGTGGTCTTTTGTTTGGGGGGGGCGCGGGATGTGGATTTCCAGTGAGATTAGTTTATGATCAGATCTCACCAATGAGGGATATACTTCCGGTGTGGAGCATTTTGTCCCCATGTTTGTGATAATGAGATCTAGTATATTTTCTCCTCTCGTGGGAACAGTGACTAGCTGTTTCATGGCATTTGAATTTATGAACTCCAGGAACCGTTGGGCTAGAAAGTTAGGGCTTGAGTAATGTTCCCAGTCTATATTCGGGTAGTTGAAGTCACCCAATATGATGGTGTCTGGAGATACATTTATACCCTCCAGTGTCTTCAGGAAGGCTGTGTGGGGTTCCTGAGTTTGAGAGGGTGGCCTGTAGCATGCTACAATTTGTAGAGCAGTTTTGCCTATGGTTAGTTGCACCTGGATGGTTTCCGAGCTTGCGTTGCCACCAACCTGGAGGTGTGGGTATCCTTTATGAATATGGATACACCCTCCTTTTGTGGTGTGGTCCGGGTTTTGGGGCCGAACGCATGATATGAGGTAAAACCTAATAGTGCCGGGTGCTCTCAGGAGCCTTGAACCAGGTTTCAGTTACAGCACAGACATCGATGTTCTCCATACTGAGAAGGGCCTCGAGTGTGTGCATTTTGAGATTTAGACTTCTGGCATTGAGCAGCATTACTCTCAGTTTCTTCCCATTTTTGTTTTCTAGGGTGGTAGGTTTAGAATTTGAGCCTTGCCTAAAAAGGCACTATGGGGGTGGCAAGAGCCTTAGCCAATATCCGAATCCCAGGGTGACAGGTGCAAGCCGTCCCTTGCGAACAGCGTGGCTTGTCAAGCATGTCATCCCAGGCAGACAGACACTGGATCCCCTTTGAATGACACCAGACATTAAGCCAATTGTTAAAGCTGATCATCTTGTCTCTATATTGTGGCATCATTCTTGGTGAAGGAAGGATACTGCTCAGGGTCAGGGTCATACCTGCCTGGCCTACATAATCAGAGAGCTCCTCTATGTCTCTTTTCATGTAGTCCAGGGAGGTACGTCTCAGGTCGTTCACACCAGCATGGACAATGACTGTGTCATATTTGTACTTGCCGTGGAGTGACCCGAGTGCTTGTGTTATGTGGCGGATTCTAGCGCCCGATAGGCAGCTTACTGTGACCCTCTCCTTGTTCAGCCTGGTGAGTGGGACGTCAGTGTGTCTGACTATGGAGTCACCTATGACAAGTATGTTTGGTGTTGTATTTGGCCTTAAGGACTGTGACTGCTTTGAACACTGCTTTTGTGGTTTATGTGTTGCTTGTGGGGTGTCTTGAGGTAGCAGTTGTTTGGGTGTCTGCTTTGGAGGCCTCTGCTGTTTAGGTAAATTTTTACTCAGAGCCTCCGAATATGTCTTTGTGTGTTTATGTGTTTGATTCAGTGGTGTGGTAGCATTATGTGAGGCTGGTTTTGTGGTGTGTGTAGTTGCCTTCTCCTCCTGTCTGGTCTTGCCAGTCCTGAGTTGAGAGAGCTCAGCCTCCAGTTTGGCTAAATAGCTGCATCTCTCGCAAGTATTTGTGTTATGTGAGAGGAGGAGAGGGTTGTCTGTGTACATGAGGCAGTTATAACATTGCCTCAAGATTCCCAGATTCACCAGCTGGACCGGAGAGGAGATTGACAACTGACCTTTGGACATGCTAGAATAATATTGGGAATTCCTTAATAATTGAGAACAAGGGCCAGTGGTATGGCAGAAGTGTGTAGTTCAGGACCCATCTGAGTTGGATATTGCTGGAGTAAAGGCTCTGTGACAGGCTTTTCCATTTGTAGATTGTGTTAGAACTGTTTAAATTCACTTGTATTTAAGCACCATGTTTGTGCATAGCCACACACCGCACAAGGGGTCAGCAATGCCTTGTATAGATGCAAACACCTAGAATCACATTTTTTCCCTGCACACCTCTCAGTGAAACCCTCTCAGGCTTCCCTGCTGCTCTTTTGGCAACTCAGTTGTGCAAAGATGTACTGCACGCAGCTCAGCTAAGCACTATCATGCTTCACCCCACTTTCTTTGCTAACCCTATAAAGATTTACCTCCCATTGCAAATCCCAGAGTAATAGCTAATCTTTTGCCCTTCCACAAACCAGGAATTACCTGCTACTACAGACAGTCAGATTCCTAACAGTTCTCCAGCCAGCCTGATTGACATGGGCATCCTGATGCACTGTAGCAATTGGCTCATGTATACAGACAACTACCTGCTCTAAAACCAAATACAGTATGTGAGAGATGTCACTATACCATGAAACTTGAATCAGTCTTCTCATGTAACAATAAACAAGACATCAAAAATGTTGTCAGCTCACACACCTCTCCTCTTACACAAGACAAACACAAGGTGCAGGGTTTGACTCTCACAAGGGATAATTGGCTAGGCTTACAATGGCTCGCAAGGGCAGTTAGCTTAGTACTAATCTATGAATCTATGAATCTAAAAGACCAGAGACCTGAAGTGTAGACAACCCTCACATACTGGTACACAAACAGAATCCACCAGTATACATAACAACACATATAACGGTGTCACAACAATCAAGCCCCTAAGGCAAAACACTTCAAAACCAAATGTTCTAGTCATAGGCAACTCAATAGTGAGGCACACAGATGTCTGTCTCAAGAGGCTGGACAAGGAGAACGTCACGGTCAGCTGTCTCTCGGTTGCCAGGATCCAACAAGGCTTGCATGCACTCAAGTCACTCTGCAGCAATTACCTTTATGACTCTGTCATAGTACATGTTGGAGTGAATGGCATGCGACATAGCTCTCTGGACTACATGAAGGCAGACATGAAAGAGTTCTCAGATTATGTCTGCTAGGTGGGTATGCTCTTAGCCCTAAGCAACATTTCACCTTCACCTAGATTGATGCCACACTACAGACAAAAAAATGATTGATTTCAACAACTGGGTTAGCTTCTGGTGTCACTCCAAGGTGATCCAGTATCTGTCAGCTTTGGAAGACATGGTCAACAAACCTCAATGCTTTGCCTGAGATGGCCTACACCTGTCTCCTCAGGGCTTTAGGATTTTGGCAAAGACAGTTTTGATCATGTCAAAACAAAATTTCTGTTGTAGAAAAGAACTCTAGAGACAAACTCATGATCATGTTGCTTAATGCTAAGAGCCTAAACAGTAAGCTGCACTCCCTGGAAACACTCCTCACCTTGGAAGATGCTGTTGTTTGTACAGTCACTGAGACTTGGTTCAAGACTGGGGAGACTACCCTGGCTGTGCAGGGCTACAGTGCCTTCCACACATTCAAACCCCAAAATGAGTGTGAAAGAACCAACGGCAGAGGTGTATCCATTTTTATGAAATCCAAATATACCTTGTGACTGGTGAAATAGTATGACTCTCTTGAGCTGCTCCAGGTCCAAACAACTATAGGCGAGATACCCTACCACATCATAGCTAACTACAGGTCCCCTACCATGAACCAGGAGAAACACACCACCTACCTGGACTTGCTTGAAATGCTCAGTATACAGCCAAACACCTTGATCATGGGAGACTTCAACTACCCATCCATCAATTGGGAGACTTACACAAGCATAAACACAACTGCACTGGGGTTACTGGACTGTGTTAACTCAAATGCACTGGAACAGTTAGTCAGCACCCCAACAAGGTGCTCAATTGTCCTACATCTAGTACTTACCAACATGGGGGGCTACTGCACTACCTCTGTGTGCTGCCCTCCCTAGTTAAGTCAGACCCTAAATCTATCTCGTTTGATGTGAAAATCATACCTGATACCCCTACCGGTGCAAAAAAATTAAAAATTTCTCTAAAGCAAACTATCGCCTCCTAAGTGATGGTATAAATGGTTTCAAAACCCCTGCTAACACACACAATGACGTCTATGCTGGGAAGTACACAAATGTCCTATATAGCCACTTTAGCAAATATACTGACTTGGCACTACCTGACAGGACTTAAACTGGGTCCTCTCACAAAAACAAGCCACCCTGGTGGACTGCAAATATACATACGTTATATAGCAAAAGAAAGAAACTGATATCTAAGATCAAGAAGGAACGTACTGCGCAAAGGAAGATTACCCTACACAAGCTAAATAAGCAAATCAGAAACCTTGTAAAGTCATCTAAAGCAAGATATTAGACTAGACTGGCATCCCTAGCTAAAGACAATCATAAGGCATTCTTTAGCTATGTCCAAAGCCTCAAAGGGAATACCCAACTATGTGCCACTCACACTAAACCTGAAGAAATTGTCAACCAGCTAGCTGACAGATTTGGCGACAATTTCACCACCCTGTCCCCACTAGCCATATCCCATGGCATTCCTGATATCTGGCCTCTACCATTTATCTCCAAAGGACAGGTCATTCAAGCATTCTCTAAGGCTACAACTATGGCTTCTGTGGGACCAGATAACATCCCAGGCTGCAAACTAGACAATCTAAAACAAGACCTAGCAGAACCACTTAGCTCTCTCTTTAACCAGATTGAGCACTGGGTTTGTGCCAGAGGAGTGGAGAACAGCAACAGTAATCCCCTTGCACAAAGATGGCTCATCAACTGACCCTGGGAACTATAGATCCATTAGCCTGCCCAGTCTTATCTGCAAGGCCATGGAAAGAATCATCACAGATAAAATTATGCTTAATAGAAGGGACAAGTCAGGATGGCACAATATATTAAATCAAAAAGAAAAAAGATGGATTATTAAATTGGGCCCACTTTATTCTCCGGGGCTTAATGAATGTTTGTGATTAGCCAGTGACAGGGAGACTGTTGATGGGATAATTTTGGTTATTGCACTAATGAAGGCAATTTTGCCAAAACCAGTTTGCTGATTTTCTCTTGCTCCCTGGATGTAATTTATTATAATTAAATACTCCATTTGCTGACTTTTGTGAGATGGCCGTCTTGCTGTTTCTGGCCGTGCACTTGTTCCATACTTGCAAAGGTTTGCTGCTTCCAGGGACAATCCCAGCTCAGATCAAAAATTTCCTAACAGGATACTTTCATTGCAAAGTGTCAGCTATGATGAAGAAAGAACTGGGGTAGAGATAATGAGACAACTCTAAGATTGATTCTAAACTCCTCTTATAATAAGCATTTTGTTTTCAAGGATGGCACCTCCAAAACTGATAATGAGACAACTCTAAGATTGATTCTAAACTCCTCTTATAATAAGGATTTTGTTTTCAAGGATGGCACCTCCAAAATTGATAATGAGACAACTCTAAGATTGATTCTAAACTCATCTTATAATAAGCATTTTGTTTTCAAGGATGGCACCTCCAAAACTGATAATGAGACAACTCTATGATTGATTCTAAACTCGTCTTATAATAAGCATTTTGTTTTCAAGGATGGCACCTCCAAAACTGATAATGAGACAACTCTAAGATTGATTCTAAACTCCTCTTATAATAAGCATTTTGTTTTCAAGGATGGCACCTCCAAAATTGATAATGAGACAACTCTAAGATTGATTCTAAACTCCTCTTATAATAAGCATTTTGTTTTCAAGGATGGCACCTCCAAAATTGATAATGAGACAACTCTAAGATTGATTCTAAACTCGTCTTATAATAAGCATTTTGTTTTTAAGGATGGCACCTCCAAAACTGATAATGAGACAACTCTAAGATTGATTCTAAACTCGTCTTATAATAAGCATTTTGTTTTCAAGGATGGCACCTCCAAAACTGATAATGAGACAACTCTAAGATTGATTCTAAACTCATCTTATAATAAGCATTTTGTTTTCAAGGATGGTACCTCCAAAACTGATAATGAGACAACTCTAAGATTGATTCTAAACTCGTCTTATAATAAGCATTTTGTTTTCAAGAATGGCACCTCCAAAATTGATAATGAGACAACTCTAAGATTGATTCTAAACTCATCTTATAATAAGCATTTTGTTTTCAAGAATGGCACCTCCAAAATTGATAATGAGACAACTCTAAGATTGATTCTAAACTCCTCTTATAATAAGCATTTTGTTTTCAAGGATGGCACCTCCAAAATTTCACTTCTGTTATCAGGAACAGAACACACAGCAACCAGAACTACAAGACAGATATATTAACTACTGGCTTATAAAGGCCCTGGGGGTCATTAACCTAGTATATCCCTATGAACATATGAACCAAAGCAGATATTTTGTTTGCAATATTTTGCATTTCACTTGTGGTTGATTAATCATGTAGCTTTCTTGTCCTATAGTTATAGCCTCCATAAATGTTTCATCACTCTTGAGTTCTCTAGACATGAATTCTGACTTGTGAACTTATAAAGTTTAGCAGAAAGGGACAAAAGAGAGGACACATCACAAGTAAGCAGTGACAGGAATGGTAAGGCATCAGGGCTGTAAACAGTGTCCCATGCTTCTATGTTAACAGTTGAGGTTATGAAGCTCCTAAAATTTATGCTTCCAAGCTTAGAACTTTTCCTGTGGTCATGCAACCATGTTTCAAGCCACCCACTTAAGCATCCTATTGAGCCCAAACTGGACTCAGTGTCATCTGTGAGCAACAGTGAAAGTAATTCTGAAAGTCGCCTGTATAATGTGGGAAGGATTATTATTTTACAGGGGTTCTGTGGGAAAAAACAGAATCAGAAACCATCACATAAGAGCATTTGTCATTTATCTCATGGAAATTCCATGTAAACACATGAACAAGTGCCTTATGACTAAAGCATGATACTGAATAAATTCACAGAGATGTAAACAAACATCAGTATCGCAGTCAGATTTGTAAATAAGCATGATGAAGCACTGAGAGGTGTCTGTTATGTTGCTGACATAGAAGCCCCAAAATATGTGAATGCCCATTACGGCCCTCTGATGAGCAACTCTACAAAATTTCAATATAACACTCTAAATAGTGCCCACACAATACTGTTTCAGAATGAATGTCAAAATACTGTATCAAAACAAATGTAGTTGTGAAAAGGCTACAATATAATCTGGCAATTTCTACAGCAGTCTCGACTATCACTAGAACTGTTGTATGGGATTATTGGCTAAATTATTTACAGAATTTTGGTCAGGCTTATTTTTAAATTAATAATTTTAGGTGTTTACATGATGTATGAGTAAGAAAGACCAATTTTTGAAGTCACGTGTTGAGCTGTTTGTAACAAACTATACCTTTACATCTTGTAAAAACTAGCTGTGGGTTATTAGAAATGTTTACTCTTACCAGTGTTCTGGAATTCATCTTAGTTGTAACATTTTCTGAGCTGAATTTGTCATAATTTTCAAGATATTATTGTTAATGACATTTTTCACATAGACCTGTGCTTCACTCCTTTACCCTCCATTTGACTGCTGTTTGATTCTTGAAAGTAATTTATCCAGAAAGTGCACCTGGGTTGTTCTTGAAATGAAGTACTTGTACTTACTGGGTTTACCTGCTAACAAATTAACAATATTTCTATCAGGAATTTTTACGTGATGGTCCCACAACATTTTGAAGTACTTTCCAACACAGTTTGCTTTTCTGTTGGGTTGTTGGCACAGTGGCACAGTATTCACTTGCAATGCTGGCAATCCAGGGTCAACTGGCAATCTGGGAAGATGGACAGTAAGTGGGGGATATCACTCATCTGGTCAGGATAAAACAGACAAACATCTGTGGGTTCTGTTCAAGCAGCTTTAATATGTACAAACACATCAGGACAGAGGCTTAATAACTTTAACTTAAATAAACTTATAAACAAACTAGTTAGTACATGCTTGCTTTTTATATGCACATCCTGTCCTTGAAATGCTTCTTAAATGTACAACATGCACACACACACAGACACACACACACACACACACACACACACACACACACACACGCACGCACGCACACACACACACACACACACTATTGTACAGGCGGTGAGGATGGAACAACTGACAACCAGCTTGTCTGCCACAGGGCAGCACATGGGTTTTCTCAGCACCTTGCTACTCTTGAGTGAAGGTAGGAGAACAGCAGCAGTGTCACAAGTATATGTGCATACTGTAGCTAGAGTAGACATTAATGGATTATGGTTGGGAATGACTGTGCGCATGTGATCACATCACTGTGTGCCCCCTCCTCGGGCAATTTTGTAGGGCATACTAAAATCTATGTGGCAAAGAGTAGATGACACAGGTTGGGACACCTTGATCTCTTCTCCCTCCCCATGAAGACAGATATTTACTAATCCAACTGTGACCTCAAGTTGGTGGTCCTGGTCCACGATTTATGCAGTTCAATTTAGGGGGATTAAGAGAAAGCAGAAGCAACAAACAACAGACAATTATGATTATTACTAATGAAGCAAAGTAAAACATAAAAAATAATTATAGTTTTTCTTTTCCACAACCAACATATGTTTCATCAGAAATCAAAGAGAGTGCCAAGCACCTTTGACAGATTACCTCATCACAATGTAGGAGTTGTGTCCTATAGTTCTATGGTACATGAACAGCACAGCAAAATGGTGAACACTTCCTACCTCGTCCTGGCCAAAACATGACACAATACCTCACTCAGGCATTGTACAATAAACTAATAAAATAAGGCATATATTTGGCTGGATCACAGATTGGACCTGAGAAGTTAGGATAGGGACTTTACCTCCACAAAGAAGCCGGTCACGAGTGGAGTCCCTCAGGGCTCACTGCTAGGACCTCTCCTTTTTGGCATCTACTTCTCTGAGGTAAATGCAAATGTCAAGGACCTGTGTCTGACCATGTTTGCAGATGACCGGAAGCTAGGAGCAGTCACAGAACTGAATTCTTCTAAATAAACACTCATCAAGATGACCTGACACAGACAAATAAATGGTGCCAGAGCCATGGTCTAAACTTCAGAGCAAAGAAATGCATGAGTATCCTTTGGAAAGATGTCCACTCCTGCAAATAACAACACTGATAATACACTACTAAGAGAAGATTCAGTGGTCAGTGATTTGGGAATGCATGTAAACAGTAATCTGGCCTTTAACCACAATGTGTCTGTGCTGGAGAGAGTTATTTTATGTAGCACAATTTATGTGTATAGCATCTTGGTCCAAGGATGTCACTGTTGCACTGTAATTTGCCTTCATCAGACCAGTCATTGAATAACCTTCAATATGTACCTGGCCAGGCATTTGCAACAACTGGAGTGTTCACAATGGTTCCTCTCAAAAAAAAAAAAAATTACAAGGCATACGCAACAAGTCTTATGAGGACTGCCTCAAGGTCTATCCGCGTACTTGGTCTCCTACAGACTGCTGCGTGGCACTCTATGTCTGGCTTAAAAAGATGACAAAATCCAAATATCTGGTGTAGTGCGAATAACAGAAGACCAAGAACCAAATGGAAAACTCCAAAATTATTGCAGTAAAACACACCAAGAATCTTAGTGTGTTTATACTCCAATAAACGGAGTTCGTATACAGGCTTGTTTGGTGCATTTTCCATTTGGTTCCTGGCTTACAAAGATTCCAAGGATTCCACTTTGCTAGACCTGTTGCACATCTGCAAAACAAATGGCATCAGAAATACCCAGTCTGGCCACTTAAATATCAACTGCAGCATAAATAGGACATGCTGGAGGGGCAAGTATGTGTCCCAGAGATTACCCATTCTCTGGAACAGGTTTCCCATCCATGTGAACTGCAGTTCTTCCCTTCATCAATTCAATTGTAACTTGGGCCAGTAGATGGGGAATTGGAAATTTACCCTTGGTGTCTCTTATGGACACAGGCAGCCTGTAAATACTTGACTACTCATATGTGAGCCTATATCTAACCCTTAAAATTACCCTGGGGTATCAAAACATGGATAACATTTGAAGAAACATTGTGGGCGTAAGATGGGCACTAGGGCTGTTAGCCTAGTAATTACCTACGAACATCACAATTTTACCCACTTATAAAAGACATCAAGTTATTATGGCAAAATGTTTGTGCATAGGAAGACCCTATTTTATCCCACTTTGCTGTAGTGCAGTACAGTTCAATAGTGTATAGCTACATACATTCCTATATATCACCTCCCCAGTTAGGGATTTTTGTCAGCGGTGGTGCAGCGGTAGCATTGTCGCCTCACAGCAAGCGGTTCTCCAGTTCGATTCTCGGCTGGAGCGCCTTCTGTGTGGAGTCTGCATGTCCACCCCACGGTCGAGTGGCATTTGAAAGACATGCGTGGGGCGTGCCTTCGTTGAAGGTTGGGCGTCAAGCTGGCACCTCGGCACTGTAAAAATCTATTGCCAATCATTAGCGGACCAGAGTTCAGCTGTGGCGACCCCTAACCGGGAAAAGCTGAAAGAAGAAGAACAACTTATGGATATGAAAATGTACTGTGTCACTTATTACAGGGAATTAAGGATGTGAGCTGTTATCATGCTTTACCCTGTAGTCTGGAGTTTAACTCCCTCCGTCTCCATTTGTCTATCCTCATTAACAAATATAAAATAACTATCTAAATAAATAAATGTAATCTCTAACTGCCTATGGCTAGCCTATGGTCTACTCCAGCAAAAATAAAAATCCATACCTTCCCTGAAGAAGGAAGCCAGTCACTGTTTTCTCATTTCTGCCTTCTCCTGACTGCCCATGAAGCACACATGCATCCAAAGTTGTTAGCAGTGCAAATTGATACTCTGCTTCAGCATCAATGTACCAATCATAGATCAGCTTTTTTTCAGTAAAAAAATCTGTTTTTCATTTCAAAGTGTGTGTTAGAAAGTCTACCAGATCCAAACTGGGGGGGGGGGGGTTACAACCTTACGATACTCCAAGTTTGTTTGTTTTTTTCTGCCAGTTTATGTGCATAAAGGGGCACCTCTGTCAGCATTTTTGTTTACATTTTAACAGTTAAAAAAGTATACTGTGCTACATCACAATCTGCTCTAAGCAAACCCTACAGGAATGAATGAGGCAGTTAAAGGACGTAAAATGGGCATAACTTGAATTGCTCAGTATTTGTTCACATCTGTATATAGCAAGGCTGGATATGATAAGGTCTGGGTTGCTATCACCATTTCATTATTTTAGTGGTTTGCAGATTTTTTTTTTTTTTTGCTGGGGATTCAGACTATGAACTGTCAATATGCTACTTCCTGTAGCCAACGGTTTGATTCCTTGTACCTCAATTTGACTACTGTCTTATTCTGAACAAGTCACTTAACAGTACTCTGAGGAAATCCAACTAAGTTCTTCAAAGGTCTAGTTGACTGCATGCCTACTAACAACCTATGACTGTAGACCTCTAGAACTACTTGTCTGGTTTACAAGATTTTTTATTTTCCATTTGTATGGACCGCTCACCTAGTAACAATTTATGACTATACACCTCTAGAAGTGCTTGTCTTGGCTACAAGATGTTTTTCATTTGTTTTGACCGCATGCCTAGTAACAACCTATGGTTGTACACTTCTAGAGGTGCTTGTTTGGGCTACAAGATTTTTTTTTCATTTGCGTGGACCACATGCCTAGTAACAACCTATGGCTGTACACCTCTAGAACTGCTTGTCCGAGCTACATTTTTGTTTTCATTTGTAGTCCTTTTTCAGACAGCTGTGCACAACAGATTCTGTGGCAACAGACTGAGCAGTGCCAAAGTTATTCAAAAGAGCTGTGGCTAGACTTGTGGTGTGTGCGATGATCTGTGTCTTCATCACTAATTTTCAGTGACAGAATGTCACCCCTTTAATTCTCTGCTTGCTGCAGGACTCCATTATACAATGACAAACAGTACAGCTGCCCAAGCTCCATCAGTAGAATATACATCTGAACTCAGTTTCTCTCATGTGGAAATCTGCTGTAAGTGGATTATTTTACCAGTAATTATAGACAGTTTTATATGAATGTAAATTTGTCTACGTCACAACTGATAATTCACTAAAGGTGTTTGAAAAAAAATAATTATAGGCAGCTGTCTACAGACATTCAATCTTTTTCCCTTTACCTACCCAACACTGAAGGCCCATTCTCGAACCTGAGCACTGAAAGAGTAGAAATGCATTGCCTCTGCACCAGTTTGCCAGCGCAAAGTTTTGTCTTATCCTGTCAGTACTGGTGTGTGCTAATTAACCCGTGCACCAGACAGAGGCAAACATAAACTGTGTTCATATGATACGTTATGCAAACTGAAAGGATCCTAGATTACAGGTGGAAATGGGTCGCTAGATGATTAACTTTTCTGCCCACACTGCAGTCCATCCATCCTCAACCCCACACTGCAGTTGTATGTCTGTAATGAAAACCAACAGCACTGCAGTCACATGGCACGTCATATACTTTCGAGGAAATAAAACGTTCCCGCGGACATTATTAGTAGACTGACTAGGGCTGCCACCTTTCCAAATGCCCAAAGTGGGAATTTTTTTGCAGAAATCTGATATTTTGCAGGAAAACACATACCCACGGCTAGTACAAAGGACAGAACTTCGCTTTTTGCCAAACTAAAAGCTTATTCTTGTAGCAGCGAGTTGTTTATGCTATTTCATATAACATTGAGGTGCTTCCGATAAAGCATAACGGTTTCAGGCAACTATTAAAGCAAACCCAGGAAACAATTTTTTTATCCTAAAATCTCAGTACACATCCCCCTAGTAAAGTTGGACAAGTGGTAACCCTAACACTGACTTAAAATAGCGACATAGTAATGCCCTCCAAGGTAAAGTAGTACTGTTGTCCCTGTTACATAATCACTGATTATCATCACATCACAGTTACAGACTTTTTCTTCAGAAAACACCTGTTTACTCACCAAGCTATGGTGAATGTCAGGAATGGACTATCAAAAGGAAAAACAGAGCCAAGAAAGGGGGTGGGTATCTGCAACCCACCAACCCCGTAAATAAGTCACTTAACAACACGGTGCTCACAGTTACCCCACTGAAAAGTGAACTGGCGGAGCAAAGCAGAATTAATGCGCTACTAAAAGGGAAAATAAACGTGATTAGAAAGAAAAACATTACCAGCTCCGAAACTGATCTACAATGAACTTGTATATAAATAGCAGCGATTGCAACACCGAATGTCTACGTTCACAGTGCGTGTTTTGGGAGGGGGGTGTATGTGTGAGACAGAAAGACCGAAATACGTGTCAAACTCTTGCTGGACAAACCCAAAATTTACGGGGGAGTGGGGAACAAATGCCTAAAATTAATGACATATTTTAAATACTGCCGTAGTGAGTGCGTGTGCCTTCTGTGGAAGGTTGGGTGCCGGGCTGGCAACTCGACACTGTAAAAACTCCACTGCCAATCATGAGCGGACAGATAATCCGCTGCGGCGACCGCTAACCGGGAAAAGCCGGAAGAAGAAGAAGATAAACTTAGTCGCTACCATAACCTGTTTTGCATTAGCATGCACTTCTGAAGGTTATGAAGTCTGAAACTCAAATGTCTGTCATTATTTAGTGACGTCAGTCTCAAAGATTTGTTAAAAACACACATTTTAGAAGGAACAGACAAAAAAATTAAAAACAATGCAAAAATCAGGACATTCTGCAAACTTATGGACAGTTCAGGGATCAAAATGTCAACCCAGGTCTTCTGGCAAAGGTTTATATGTGTTGCTCCTGCTACTTTAGGGTGGCGCTAGGACGCGGAAATTTAAGCGTTTTCTTTGGATGCCTCAAATGCCGAACCTCTATTGCACAAAGTTCGAGCACGCCCGCAGTCCAAACGTTGTACCGCAGTGCTTACAGATACTACAGAGCAGCGGACGATGTGCTAGAGTTGTCGTACGTTACTTTAGGTATCCCACCGCACCATGGATTATGTATCAGTTTTCTCACATTGGTTTGTAATTTTATCAGCACTGATAATAATTATTCTGGTACTAAAGAAGGCGCTTTATAAAACGTCTTGGAAAATTCAGGATTGCCACGTGAGTTTAGCAGGCAGAACAGCAATTGTCACAGGAGCCAACACAGGTAAGCTTCTGGCAAGGTCGTGAATCATAGCAGTCAAACAATCAGGGGCAAATCAGGGACAAATCCAGCAATAATCACGGACACGTTTCATATACAAGTATTATTAACTTGAGACACTGACAAAATAATAGAACACGAGTGAATATACATTTTCTAAAGTAAAAGAAGTCTGTAACTCTAATTATTGTCATTATTTAAGTGTAATTTTTAACACCTTTTCTTCAAATGTCACCACTTTTAGGTGGGATTAAGAGGGACAGAGCTAAAATGTTAGCCCAAATCCGGGACAGTTGAGAAGTATGTGAATCATAACTAAAGAGGGCATATGCAATAATAAATGTACGTCTGTGCACTAGGCTATGTATTTCGTATGCTGTTTACTACGTCATGTAGCACCCCGTTTTTGCAGATAATTTCAAAGTCTGAGTATTATGTGTATCCGATACTTTAACCTATTTTACCACTCTGCATAGATAAATGATTTAGCTGGTGTTAATGTGCATGAAAGTATACACCCCCATTGTGGAAGATATGTGCCTCTGCTTTGCACCCCTTCAGCCTAGACTGGTTTGAATGGTGGTCTATACACACTGAGCAGAGTGGAGGAGGGGCGTTGACTACCACTCTGATCGAGATATAGAAGTATCCTGCTTTTTTGGCTTATTTATACTGATTATTGTTTCTAGCAATTTATATATAGCAATGTTCATTGCCCGCTGCATAGTTTTTACTGCATTTTGTTGTTATTAACTAATCTGCACGGGTAACTGATTTGTTTGCAGTTAAAAGCATTGTGTAGAGTCTCTTTCCCCCTTTATCTGTTTAAAAACTTTCATTTTGTGGCTTTCTGTAGTGTTTACTGTCTAAAGAGTGTAGGCTAATAGCTTTAGTATTGGTCCGCACCCTCCCTCCCTGTTGGTGTCTTGTCATTATACTTGGTGGCTTTGCAGCTGCCCGCCCCTACTGTAAATTTGATCTGGGACACTCTTCCCAGTCTAGTGTCATTAGCCCATTCTACCTAATACAGTGAGAAGCTCTGACAAGGCCTTTTACTCCTCCTTTCTCCTTTCTCCCTTTCAAAAAAAAAAAAAAATGCCTGAATCTACTTGTGTTCTGACTGTGCTTCTCAAACATTTTGGAAATATATAGTATATTTTAGAGCATTTATTATAACTGTATTTGCCTTAATATTGATACAACCCAAATGCTCTAGATTGCACTGCATCTGAATTGTTTGTGTGTTTTAGCTGCTTTTTGTATATATAGACTTCTCTGTATATGTAGACTAACTACTTATTCTGCTGTATTACTGCCTCTTAAATCATTTTTCAGTTGTGCACTTGCCTTGCTTCATTTAAAAAGTTTTAAATTGCTAATTTTGTAGAGTTTTAGGTGCATTTACTGTTTAGGACTACACACTCAAGTGTGTTAGCCTTTTCTGTGTTTATTTAATGTATTATTGCATGTTTAGCCTGTTTTAACAAAAAAAAAATACTATCTTGTTTGCTCATTTCCCACCTTTCCTAGCCAGTCCAGATCCCAGGCTTTGCTTGTCTCAGGACTTTATTTTCTGTGTTCAGAGCTTGCTGTGGTAGAGGGAAGTCCTACTGCTTACCAGTGGGAGTGGTGAGCATTGAACTGCCTGTCTAACACTAGAGGAGTGGTTTCCAGCTCTGAAATTGTAATTTTATTAGCCTTTTTGGGCTGATTTCTATCCCTTTCAACTTTCTGGCTTAAAAACGCATGTGTTTGCACATTTTTCGCATCGTGCAGCACCACGAGGTTAAACTATTCCAGGTGCCAGAAAGTCTGCTCTTCAAATTTTATCTTAAAACTAGCTGGTTTCTCAGTAGTAGCACTAAAATCTGAACCCCCTGTGACTAGCACTTGCTCTAGAACGTGCTGGAAAGCACTAGGAAGCCTGAAACTGATACAAGCACTCAACTCTCCTTGTAAATAAGGAGAAATTAATCGTAGGCACTAAACAGCCTATAATTGCAAAGTACATTGCAAAGGTAAGGGAAAACAGCTCTTATACTTTGCAAAAAAAGCACCTAAACAGGCATGTCCAAGGGTCAGCTTCAGGTGATTTCTCCTGTCCACCTGGTGAATCTGGGCATATTGGGGCAATGCAGCAACTACCTCATGTACACAGACAACCCTCTCCTCCTACCACCCAGCACTACAACCTGCGAGAGATGCACTTACATAGCCAAACTGGAAGCAAAGCTCTCTCTGGCCAAGATTGTGCTAGACAGTCAAAAGGAGAAGGTTAACACCTGCACTACACGTCAAGCAACTCATAACCCTTCAATACCCACACCATCAACACCCACACATAGCAACACTAAACCCACATATGCGGAGACCCTTAACATTAACCTGCCCAAGCAACAAGGACCTCCAAAGCTGAAATCAAACAAACACCGGTCACAACCAAAGTGACACATAGCTCACAACACCAGTGAGCCACCCAACAACAGCCCCTAAGGCAAGACAATGTACCCAACACTTTAGTCATAGGTGACTCTATAGTCAGGCACACTGATGTCCCACTCACCATCCTGAACAAGGAGAAAATTACAGTCAGCTGCCTGTCGGATGCCAGGATCCACCACATAACGCTTGCACTCAAGTCACTCCACACTAAGTATAAATACGACTGTCATTTTCCATGCTGGAGTGAATGACTTGAGATGTACCTCCCTGGACTACATGAAAAGAGACATGGAAGAGCTCTCAGATCATGTGGCCCAGGCAGGTATGACCCTAGCCCTAAGTAGCATCCTGCATTTGCCCAGAATAATACCACAGTATAAGGACAAAATGATTGACTTCAACAATTGGCTAAGCTTCTGGTGTCATTCAAAGGGGATCAAGTATCTGTCTGCCTGGGAAGACATGATCGACAAACCACGATGCTTTGCCAGAGAGGGTCTGCACCTGTCACCCCTGGGATTCAGTTTACTGGCTAAAGCTCTTGCCACCCCTATGGTGCCTCTTTTAGGCAAGGTTCAAAGGACAAAACCACCACCGTAACAGACACAAGCATGCAAAATCTGAAGGTAATGCTACTCAATGCTAGAAGTCTAAACCTCAAAATGCACTCTCTCAAGGCACTCCTAAAAATGGTGAACATCGATGTCTGTGCAGTAACCGAGACCTGGTTCAAGGCTCCAGAGAGCACCCCTGCAATACCAGGCTACAACTCTTACCACACTTTTCAGCCACAAAACCAAGACCGAAACACTAAAGATGGAGGAGTGTCCATATTCACCAAGGAAAGTCACACCTCCAGGCTAGTTGTCCAACACAATGCATCTGAAATTCTCCAGGTGCAACTAACACTAGGCAAGACTGCAGTCTAAATTGTAGCTTGCTACAGATCCCCCACCATGCCACAAGATTGTCACGACACCTTTCTAAACATACTGGAAAATATTAAGATACAACCAAACACCCTAATACTGGGTGATTTCAACTACCCTGCCATTGACTGGGAAAACTACTCAGGTACCAACTCCTTTTCCCAATGGTTCTTGGAATTCATAAATTCCAATGCCCTGGATCAACTAATCCATTGTCCCACCAGAGGCTCCAATATCCTAGACCTGGTCATTACCAACATGGGAGATAGATGCTCCACACCAGTGGTCACCCCCTCATTGGTCAGGTCTGACCATAAGCAAATCACCCTTGACATCCACATCCAACCCTCAACCCCCAGTAAGGAAACCACCTTAAAAAAACTTCTCCAAAGCCAACTTCATGCTACTGAAGGCAGAAGTGGCAAACTTCATGAAACCCATGCAGACGGGATCTGAAAGTTTGACTGCAGAATCCTACACTAAGGCACTGTACGAGCACATCCACTCGTGCATGAATCGTGCCATCCCAAATAGAACCAAGATGCTCTCCTCCAAAAAAAGGAAGCCAATCTGGTGGCCCCCTGCTATAAACAAACTATACAACAGAAGGAAGAAACTGCTGCAGAAAAGAGGAAAATCCCAGGATGCAAAAAAGTCCCTCATCAGCCTCAGTAAGAAGTTGAGATCCCTCATAAAATTCTCAAAAGCTAGTTACGGAAATAAAATTGCCAAGGATTCCAAAGACAGCCACAAAGCATTCTGTAGTTATGTCAAGAATCTAAATGGCAATGCTTAGATCTGCTCTGAGCTACAACAAAATGGCATTAAATATACTGATCCCAAGGATATTCCAGTATCCTGGCAGATTGCTTTAGTACCAACTTCACCCCCTCTGACCCCCTAAAGGGCCCATCTCAATAGCAAAAGATTGCCAAATTCCGGTAATCACGGCCACACAGGTAGAAACCGCACTCTTCAAAGCTAAGAATACAGCATTCATGGGACCAGATGACATCTCAGGCTGTGTACTACATGAACTACAAAATTAACTGGCACCTTACCTAAGTGTCATGTTTAATCATAGCCTCACCTCAGGCTTCGTGCCCACTGAGTGGCACACAGCTACAGTTACCCACTCCACAAGGGGGGATTCTCCTTGGATCCTGGGAACTACCGTCCCATCAGTCTGACAAGCCTGATCTGCAAGGACATGGAACTTATAAACAAAGACATTGGCAACCTTCAAACACTGGACCCCCACCCAGTTTAGGTTTGTGAGGGGCCGATCTTGTCTCCTGAACCTGATTGACCTCTTTGAATCAGTCTCCAGAGCTGTGGACGAGGGTAAGGCGGTCCACACAGCCTATTTGGACCTCGCCAAGGCCTTCAACGCCATCCCCCACTCTGGAATCATAGATAAACTTACTAAGCTGGGCATAAATCCCTACGTCACTCGATAGGTTGCCAACTGGCTTACTGACAGAACCCAGACTGTAAAAGTAGCCGACTCCAAATCCAGCTCCAGACAAGTTACAAGTGGAGTACCTCAGGGTTCAGTCCTGGGACCACTCTTGTTTGGCATCTACTTCTCTGAAGTACAGGCCAACACTAAGCGACTCTGGCTAACAAAGTTTGCAGATGACTGAAAACTGGGAGCCATTATTGAATCCCCAAATGATGTGGATATTCTACAGAAGGGCCTTACAGAAACAGTTGCCTGGTGCCAGAGCCATGGGCTCAAGCTTAATGCCAAGAAATGTATAGTTATCCCATTTGGAAAAAAACATGTATCCATGAATTACCACATAGGCGGCAGTACACTAAACATTGAAAGTGTGATGACAGACTTAGGGACACAGGTGGACAGTGGTCTCACTTTCGATAAACACATTGCCACAACAGTCAGGAAATCGTTCTATGTGGCACACCTCATCACTAAGGGCTTTTCATCCAGAAAAAAGGAGGTCATTGTCCCACTGTACTCATCCCTCATTAGACCCATTATAGAGTTTAATGCCCCTTTGGTATGTACCTCACAATACATCTGCAACAGCTGGAAAGGCCACATTAATACTTCACTAAAAGAATCACAGGCCTAAAGCAGATATCATATGCTGACCATCTAAAAAAACTCCAGCTATACTCTGTGGCATATCGTCTACTCAGAGGTGATCTCTGCTTAACATACAAGGCCATGTCAAACTCTGAGCTGTTGGACATGCTCCACTTACAAATCCCAATCCCTCAGAGCCACACGCTCCATGGATCTAAACCTTGTCATCACAATGAACAAAACATGCTGGAGGGATAGGTTCCTGACCCAGAGACTTCCCATACTCTGGAATAGACTGCCCATACATGTCAAGCAGAGTGCCTCCTTGGCCCTCTTCAAAAGGAACCTTGATGATTGGATGGTAAATAGAAAATTCACCCCGGGGATCATGTCAGTTGCCCTGCTAGACAGGGGTCCAGAGAAGTAAATATTGTGGGAAGAAATATCCAGGGAATTGTTATGGTTAGGCTTGTATAGGCCCTAGGGCCAATAGCCTAGTACCAACCTATGAACCTTTGCATAAGGGTCCTGAATGACTGGAAATATAAGTAATCTGTGAGAGTGCCTACTTGCTTAGCCAGATATATTGTCTCTTCAGTGCCAACTGACTGTCCTGAAGTAGGATGGATTGTCTGGAAGGAAGAAAACTGTTCAGCCTTTCATCACTTAGTTTGTATAGCAGGTTGGCTACTGTACCCTGAGAACTAACAGCAAGCAGAATTTTCAGGGATTTTTAACAGTATAGAACGCCTTTCTTCATCATCATTTCTCTTTCCATTTAAACTGTTTTCAGCAGCCAACTTTTTTCGCCACAGACAACAATAGTATAATCTAACACACCATTTCAGGTCACACACAGGAATGGGTGGAAATATTTTATTGGCAGTCCTGACTAGCTGATGTTTGGGCTGCTGCTCAGAACTTAACCCTTATGCTTGAATGGAATATTTGATTTTGTAATATTTTTTAGTACATGTTCTGTTTTTGGATTTAGATGTCATGTTTTTTCAGATGCTGTGTTTGTGTTGTTTTTATGTATAACTGCTGTGTTTATATTGTTTTTTTTTAATCTGTCATGCAGCTATTATGTGCGTAGTTGTCAAAGGAAAAATATACTTTAAAAATGATCAAAACACAGTAGGTTCAGGTTAAGGCACTTTAATCTTGCAGCAAGGAGACAAAAACGTGCTAATACAGAGTTTGTCTAACCAGAAACAGGAAATGCATTCATTTTTATAGGTTATCAAACTAATCCTGTCCTACCATGCTGATGTAACGAATTACCACCTTTTGGTCATCATCTGCTGACCATCTTTCCCGTGATTTTCTGCTGATTTAAACAATTTTTATGTGAAACATCCTGAGGAAAACAACATGGCCTTGGTTACTTTCAGTTAGATACTTGTTATGTTACATTCAAGATACTATAGCTAAATTGAACACAATGCTAGCAGTTCATTTCTCTAATAAGCCTTTGTCTAACTTATCTCTAAACTACTGCAGCTGCAGAGGTTCCCATCCTCTGAACAAGGCTGTCTGTCTAGAATCATTACATTTATTAAATGGTATATTGTCTATTCATATGCTTCTGACCTAGCAGATTAACACCTGCTTCTCAAGTACATTTCCACAAGGCATAAACAAGAATATTGCTGTGCTAGCAGTTACTAGGTCAGAGGGCAACTTGCAAGTTTCAGTAAACATGCTGCAGTTTCAATAAGGCATATTTTTAGTCTCATATGAAACTCAATTTATATAAATCACAGTGCATAAGAAATAGAATGAAAAGCATATGAAAAATACTTGATTATTAATTTGGCATTAAGCATACACATATTAATACATATTTTTCTAACATCTCCCTCCTGTTAATACTTTTTATTCTATTTTCAAAAAAGGATAAACAGCTTGCTTCTTTTCCTAACCTCTTCCATTTAGGATTTGCAGTTAAGAAAGTCATTCAGTTTAAACTTTTATGAAAGCGTCTCACATTCTAGCAGCTCTTCAAATTCAGTACTTTGATACATAGTTTCAGATACGGATATATCTATGAATTCCTTAATTCATTTCTTCATGCAGGGGATTCCGCAACAAATACAAGCTCCTATTAGGAGTAAACCTACCCCAATAGCAATCAGTATGTTCATAAAGATGGAGCCCCACCCCCCCCAAAGGCATTCTGAAAAAAACTCTGTCAGAGGGTTTGGGCCTGGTTTGGTCATGGCCGACACTTGCTGAATCACCTCGAGATGGTCTTTAATCTCATGCTGATGGTCAGGAATGAACGCACAGCACTCTTCTTTGATTAAAGCGCAAGTTCCACCTCTCGCCGCTAGGGTGAAGTCAAGAGCCATTTGGTTTTGAAGCACTACAGTTCTCATGGCATTCAGTTCATCAGTTATCAGTTCAAGGGCAGAAAAAGTTGCATTACTCATTATTTCAAGAAGTTTAGACAGTTTTCGCAGTTCCCATATTGATTTGACTCCGCCATACATGGGTGATATACCTGCCCAGGATATAACAGCATTGCTCAAGTCCATGTGCACAAGTTTGGTTCCCACATTACAATGGTCTTTCTACCCTGCTTCAATTTGTCCCACTGGATTCTCCGGTTTCTTAACAGTCTTTTTGGTTATGTCTCGAGTATTTCAAATATTCCCTTGAGGCAAAGCTGCAGTGTGTCAGATGGCCGGAACCAGGTATCCCAAAAAACAATTGCCAGACCAATTCTCAGGTAACCATTTATATGCCTTTTTCCCACATACAAAATAACAGTCCTCTACCTTTGTCATTACTTTGTTACGAAATGACTGCCTTGCATGAAACATTTTCCTATCTATCACTGATAACTGTTTGAAAAGTACAGGACTGTGCTGTACCTGATCAAGAGTTTTATGCATAGATATCAAAAATGAGTCATAATCTGTACTACAAGATCCACTCAAATCATTTGGTTTTCTATAACATTTGTACTGTACAGTAACATTACATTTGCTCCATCCAACTTGGATGGAATCATTTTTATAAAAACATACAATTCCTTTTTGTGTCACAGGCAAATACAGTGCTACTTTATCTTGTGCTTTAATAGCGACTGTGTCAAAAAACAGATTTTCCCAGGTCTCATTGACCCCTAGGGGGATAGCAGTCATTAACAAACCCCCGTATGCTGTTGGTATGGCCATACAGACCCAGCAGTTCGAAACATTGAAAGTGTCTGCGTATACATGTGTGATTGCCTGATAAGTGTTAAAGTTCGGATGCCAGTCTATGTTTGGTTCATTACGTCTAATCAGTTCAACCTTTGTGGCAGGAAAAAAGTATGGCCACAGCAAAAAGAACAGTGTGATCAATATTGCAACAAAAACAATCATACAAGTTTTTGAAATCGCTCAGTGTCTCTACTCACTCTGTATCTGGCCATTTTGTTCTTGTTGTGCAGCAGTAACAAAGTTTTTGTCCAGTTCAAAGTTTTTAACCAGTTTACAGTGTGTCAAATGAATCCAGGAAGCCCGTTCCGCGATTTTGACTGGGGGGGGGGGTTGACAGCAGTACCAGGTACGGACCTTCCCACTTCGGAGAGCTCCAGTTCTTCCGTTTCGTAATCTTTACCCAGACCCAGGTGCCTGGGGCTACTGGTGCCTCCGATTTCGGTTGCTCTTTATCTGAAACAGAATTTAACTGCAAAAGTTTGTTATTCAAAAATCTCCTCATATATCCTGCAAGTGAACTGTCAGCCTCCTGCTCTGTACACGAGAGGTTTCCACTGAGGTGTATAATATGCCCTCCCAAACAAAGTTTCAAAAGGAGTTAATCCCTTTACATTTGGAACAGTTCTCATACTCAACAGTGCTAAAGGCAAACAGTGCACCCAATTTTTCTGAGTTTCTTCTATCAGTTTCCTAAGTCTGTTCTTCAGTACCCCATTATGTCGCTCTACTAGCCCTGCAGATTGAGGGTGGTACGCACAGTGGTTTTTTAACGATATTCCGAAGTAACGACTAAGTTATTGGATTGTTTGGTTCACGAAATGTGCCCCGTTATCACTATAAATCTTTTCCAGTATCCCAAATCTGGGTATAATTTCTTTAACAAGAACCTTTGCAACCGTAGCTGCATCTGGATTTTTTAGTTGGAAACGCTTCTACCCATTTGGAAAACATGTCTATAATAACTAGGCAGTATTTCTTATTCTCACATTTATTCAATTCTATGAAGTCCATACAGATAGTATGGAACGGATATGGTGGTGTAGGAAAATTCCCTCGCTTAGGCTTCAATGCCCCTTGTACATGATGCTTGTTACAAACATGGCATGCTGCACAAAATTTTTTTGTATAGTTTGTAAACCCATAGGTTGTAAACACTCGATTCACTAACTGTACCATCCCCCCTGTTGAGTCATGGCTCTGCCCATGGCTCAACAACGCTGCATATCTAAACAAATTAGATGGCAAAATCAGTTTCTTTTCCTTAGAGATGTACAGTCCCTTTTCGAGGATTGCTCTTCGTTTTATCCACTTTTGTTTCTCAAGATTTGTAGTAAGTGTCTGCATTGTTTTTAACATTTCTAAATCTAAAGTCTCTGAGGGTTGTAATTCCTCACTCAAAAGAAAAGTTTCTGTGGCTGAAGCCTGCACTGCCATTGCAGCTGCAACTACTGCTTGTACACAGTGGGGCAAAAACCGCGCCACTGGATCTAACTGTGATGAATAATAAGCTATGGGGCGTTGTTTGTCCCCATGTTGCTGTGTCAACACTGATGTCATATAACCTTGCTTACAATCTACAGTCTGAATAAACTGCTTGTTATAGTTTGGTAATCCTAAAACTAAGGATGATGCTGTCAATTGTTTCAGCTTACAGAAAGCTGCTTCCGCTGTAGGTGTCCATTGCAATAAATCCTGTGCAGCCATTGGTTTTTTAAATATTAAATCAGCCAGTGGAGCAGATTCCAAAGCATAGTTTGGTATCCAACTCCGACAAAAATTAGTAGTTCCCAGGAAGGACATCATTTCCTTCTTGGTAGTTGGTCTGGGTGCTTGTAAAATCGCTGTTTTTTTGTCTTCATCTAATATTCTACCTTCTTTGGATATTACATATCCTAAGTATTTAACTTGCTTTCTCCAAAGCTGTAACTTGTCTTTGTTTACTTTGTGACCTTGAGTAGCTAAAAATTGTAACAAAGCTATCGTGTCTTCTTTGCATTCTTGCTGGGTGGGGGCTGCCAGCAGAATGTCATCTAAATAAAGTAGAATCTGACTACCTTTCGGTGGGATAAATCCCGCCAGGTTGCTTGCCATTTCTTGTGCAAATATTGTTGGACTTTCACAATACCCCTGTGGTAATCTGGTATATGTGTACCGCTTTCCCTGAAATGTAAATGCAAACCAATATTGGCTGTCAGGGTGTATCGGTATTGAGAAAAATGCATTACTTATGTCTACCACTGAAAAATATTTTTGTTCTGGCTTCAAATCATTCAGTAAGGTGTGTGAATCTGGCACCGTTGGTGCTCTGGGTATAACTGCATTGTTCACTGCTTGTAAGTCTTGGACCATACGCCATTCCCCGTTTGCTTTCTTGACAGGAAATAAAGGTGTGTTACATGGTGAATCGGGAGATTCTATTAAGACTCTTTCCTTAAGTAAGGCTGCTATGATAGGTTTGATTACTACCTCTGCATCCTTTCTCAAGGGATATTGTCTTTTCTGGGGTCTAAAAGCTGACTTTGGCGTTATGGTAACTGGTCCTGCTGTTCGTATTGGTCCTACATCTGATTTCCCTGCTGACCAGAGAATGTCTGGTATGTCTCGCAAGGCTTTTTCCTCTTCTTCCAATAAGAGTAATACTCAGCTATTCTCACTAGCCTGTGAGTGCACAGCTGGGTGTGTCTGTGTAATCCAATTCAATTTCTGTTTCTGTACTCCTTGTTCTGAGAGTTCTAATTCTGTTTGTTTTTCCCACCTCGTGACTTTTTCACCTAAGTCTGCCCATTTTAAAGTTTTATTCTTAGTCAAACTAACATGGGGCAGTCGATTAGATTTGTAGAGTGCTAAAAATTCCTGGGGTAATCAACAGCTTGCTACACTGTTCCCTTCTGCATCCCAGTACAAGTTTCGCAATACTAGCCTGTTTGCATGGTTTTGAAACAATTTTTGTTCATAATCTTTATCAGGACCTGGTCTGTTACAGTAATATAGAGCACAATGCAACAAATGCTGTTTGTCAGTGTCGAGGGAGGGGAACTTGCTGATAGCTACGTTCATTAGTTCTTCGGTTACTGCCCCTGGACCAGTCGTAACCAAGTCCTGGCTGTACCAATAATACATTTCACCCTCCGGTTGCACTACAAAAGTGTCCATTTGTCACTGTGCTTCCATACCCTGGATGGCTGGAACTACTGCTATGCCAAATATCTGCATTAAATCTCTGCCCAAAAGATTCACTGGGCATTTTGCAGAAACTACAATTTTACTTTTCTGAGTCATCCCTGAAACAGGGTCTATTATTGTAATGTCACGGGAGAGTGGCTCCCGATATAGCTGTCCATTAGCTGCTTTCACTAGTATATAGTCTGGTGATTCTGTATCTCCCAGTAGTTTGGAAGGGTGTATCAGGGTGCATGAAGCCCCTGAGTCACACAAAAATTTAACTTCCCTCCCCTCCACCAGAAGCGTCACTTCCGGTTTCGTGTCTGCTAAGTAAAGGTCTAAGCTCAAAAGAGCTAGGTCTAAAATTTCATTTTCTTCTATGTCTGTGTATTCATATACATCCTCTACCCCTTGTGTCACATCCTCTACTCTTGCTATCACATTTACACTTACCTTTTCCTGCTCACTCTCTTCTAATGATTCCTGACTATCATATAGTCATTCCTCATCCTCCTTATTTTCTGTGGTCGCCTTCTTATTTAGCCTGCAATCCCTTGCTAAATGTCCTTTTTTCCTGCACTTAAAACACTCACCCTTTTTCTTTCTTTCTTCGAAATCTTCTGATCGTTTGTCAGATTGTTTATTTCCCTGGGTATTTTTCTTACCCTTTTTTCCAGTTTGTACTACAAATACTTCTGACCCATCTTCTGCTGAAAATACTTGAGTTTTCTTTTTCTTTTTACTATTAAAATGTCTTTCTGCGTGTCTAGCATATTCAAGTAAGGCTTGTAACCTACTTGTTCGATGATCTATCATATGCTTCGTAATGAAGCTACTAATAGGTGCAATGCAACCTTTCAAAAATGTGTTTTTCAATTGTTGTTTATACGGGGAATCATTCGCTTGATTTTCAGGAACTGTCATGCCACTATGATTGTTAAAGCATTCTAATAATCTGGCATAGTACCCATCTACTGTTTCTTTTTCCTGCTGTATGCATTGATTAATACAAGTCCAATCAGCCCTAGGCTTCCACTTTTCAGAGATTCGGTCTGTTAGACCCTTTACTCTGCCATCCAGTTCTGCATCAGTATGTGGGAGTGGTCTAAGTTGTACGTCACGAGGATTCCAGCTGCCACAAATCATGTGCCAATCTGGACCTACAATTTGTCTAACTACTTTTTCTACTTCCTCTCCATTCAAATGGTAACTTAATCTCATACCCTGTAAGTCTTCTAAAAACTTTCTAAAATTCACTTTTGGGTGGGAAATACCTTCTGTGGCTTTCCGGATATCTTCCGGTGTCCACGGTCTATAAACTAAAAGAGTTGGATCTTGTCCTGCCTGTCCTGCCTGAGGATTCGCTACTTCTATGAGCGGACATATCTCTTCTTCACTCATAGCTTGTGATGCTCTATTTAATTCATTTAATTCAATTTCCCTCCTCAAGTCGCATGTTCGAGACCTGGTCTCGATGGGATCCCTGATAAACGGTTGTGCTTTTGCAGGGACAGCTGGGTATAGCGGAGGTGGATCAGCTCATCCACTCGTTTCATATTCTGGTAACGGAAGTGATGGGGGCGAAGGAGAGGCCGTCGCTATTACTAAATTATTATCCTCTTTGTCTAAAAACATAGTTTTTGAATTTTTAATTCTTTGCTCCCTACGATTTGCTTCCTCAAGCCACCTGTGCGCCTGAGGGACTCCTAATTGTCTCTGCTTTCTTAACTGACCTTTCGTGTCTATTTTTAACTGTTTTACAAGTTTCATAAGTGCAAGTTTATCTAAATTACCCTCGAATTTGTACTTATCGACCCATTTGGTATAATATTTAACATTATCGGCACGCTGTAATTGCATATACTTCGCGTCTTCAGTTAGGGGCGTGTCCCGGGAACTTTTTGTGCACTGATTTCCCATTGGTGTCTTAGCTAAGCTGTAAATTGTTACGTAACCCTTTCTATCACGTGGTACCACAAATCTACACCTTTTTCACAGTTTATCTAGAATAACTGTCTACCTATTCTGTTTCCCTGATCTATGACAAAAAACAGTAACCCCTTCTTCTGTCTCTAATTTGCATAAGCAATTTACCTGACAAAAAAAAGAACAGTTCTGTAACTAGTCCATGATCTTGAAACAGAAATAAGGTAATTCCTCCTTACCTGACCCTCCATGAGTTGATCCACCGGATCGTTGACTCGTCCTCCAATCCCAGATCAGAAACAGTGGCTGGCCTCTTTCGAACGACAATTCAGTCGGAGGTCTTTCAAAACAGAAGAGCCGATTTGGCCTCTTCTCCGTACGGATACATGCAACCGGGCCCAATTCTGACCTAGGTCCAGAGCGAGAGATACGTATTCCAGTCCGAAGGACCAATCTGTCAAAGGAAAAATATACTTTAAAAATTATCAAAACACGGTAGGTTCAGGTTAAGGCACTTTAATCTTGCAGCAAGGAGACAAAAACGTGCTAATACAGAGTTTGTCTAACCAGAAACAGGAAATGCATTCATTTTTATAGGTTATCAAATTAATCCTGTCCTACCATGCTGACGTAACGAATTACCACCTTTTGGTCATCATCTGCTGACCATCTTTCCCATGATTTTCTACTGATTTAAACAATTTTTATGTGAAACATCCTGAGGAAAACAACATGGCCTTGGTTACTTTCAGTTAGATACTTGTTATGTTACATTCAAGATACTATAGCTAAATCGAACACAATGCTAGCAGTTCATTTCTCTAACAAGCCTTTGTCTAACTTGTCTCTAAACTACTGCAGCTGCAGAGGTTCCCATCCTCTGAACAAGGCTGTCTGTCTAGAATCATTACATTTATTAAATGGTATATTGTCTATTCATATGCTTCTGACCTAGCAGATTAACACCTGCTTCTCAAGTACATTTCCACAAGGCATAAACAAGAATATTGCTGTGCTAGCAGTTACTAGGTCAGAGGGCAACTTGCAAGTTTCAGTAAGCATGCTGCAGTTTTAATAAGGCATATTTTTAGTCTCATATGAAACTCAATTTATATAAATCACAGTGCATAAGAAATAGAATGAAAAGCGTATTAAAAACACTTGATTATTAATTTGGCATTAAGCATACACATATTAATACATATTTTTCTAACAGTAATGTACATTATTATTGATTTTTAGTGGGGGAATAAAGGAGTGGCAGCCCACCTTAATGCTGTACTTTACTTGGTTCCCTATTAAGTAAGCGAACGCTTAATATAACGAGCACTGTTGAATCGACAGCTAAATGTCGAAATGGCAAAATTCTGAAGACACGGAACAGTGATTTTTTCCCAGGGAAAAAATCACTGGGCCATTTTCAGGACTTTGCTGTTTCCTCCAGTGTAGTGCGATCTCTGAGTTGGTATATTTAAGTAGGGGGATGAGGGACACAGCCCTTCACATTGGAGGGTGTGGGGACAAAGCCCCCCACTTTATTTTTTTGTTTGTTTTTTTTTTTTGTGGACCAGCGCCGTTTGTTTGTAATTTTGTGTTTTTATTTTTTGGGGGTTGATTATACAGAGTTTGCTTTTTTAAGTGTTCGCTGTTATAATATAGACCCCTTTACACTGCTCATGGGTTCTTAGCAGATTACTAGGCTAACAGCTCAAGAGCCTTTACAACCTAGTCAATATAACCCAGTTTTACTCAATATATGGCCCTAAAGGCAGGAGGATGGCATGGGTTTGTAATGCTATCCAGTATATGGCCCCTAGGAGCAGAAGAATGGCATGGGTTTTTGATTTTACTCGGTATATGGCCCTAAAGGGCAGGAGGATTGCATGAGTTTGTGCCTATGCCTTGAATATTTTACAAGTTGTCCCTATCCCTAAGGAAAACAAGAGTCACCACAGGAGTGAATTTGTGATTCCCCATCCATTGATCTAAACTGGTCTTGAAGAGGGCCAGGGAAGGACTCTGCTTAACATGCATAGGAAGCCTATTTCAAAGAAGGGGCAATCCCTGAGACACATATCTGCTTTTCCAGCATGTTCTGTTTGATTCACTGGCTAAGTTTAGATGCCTAGAATGGGTGACCCTTGTACTGTTTGTCTTGTGGATATGTAGCAGCGCCATCAGGGCTGGATTTGTGAGTGCCTTGCCGATCAGGCATAGGTCACTCCTTAATAGTCGATAGGAGACATAGTAAAGGAAAAGGGCTTTCAGTCTGTCCACATAGGACATGTTGCTAACACCTTGTATTTTCTTAGTGAGGAGGCTCTGAGGTTGCTGCAGCTGCTGCAAGAGCCTAGTCAAATACATTCCAAATGGCGCATTGTACTCAGTTATTGGTCTAATGAGGGCTATGTATAATGAGACTATAATTTCCCTGGATGCCATACTTTTATTTATAAGTTGCACCACATAGAAGGACTTCCTTACTATTGTGGATACATGACGGTCAAAGTTCATACTACTATCAATCTGTGCACTTATATCCCTCATCTCTGAGTATACTCTTAGGGATGTGTTGTAATATTGTAGTTGGCAGGAGTATTTTGATTTCTTAAAAGACATGATAATGCATTTCTTCGCATTTAGTTTCAGGCTGTGGTTCTGACACCAATCATTTGCCTGATTGATGTCATCTGCAAACACTGACATCCCTTCCACATTGGCCTTGGCATTTGAGAAGTGTATTCTGAGCAGGAGTGGTTGTTCCCAGCATTGAGCTCTGTGGCACACCAGTAGTAACTGGTCTGCTGTTGGAACTGGATTCACTCACTTTAATCATTTGTGTCCTGTCTGCAAGGCAGTTAGCTATCCATCTGGTGATGCAGGGATTTATGTCCAGTTCTGTGTGTGTTTACTTATAATATTTGAGTGGGGAATTGTGTCAGATGCCTTTGGCCAGATCAAGGTAGGCAGTACGCACTGTTTTGCCCTCATCCATGGCTTTAGCGACTTTCTCAAAAAGTCCACCAGATTTAGTAGACATGACCTGCCTTTGACAAAGCCTAATTGGGTCAGGTCCAGGGTTTGGAGGTTTCCTATGTCATTATTTATCAGGTCTATGATTATTCTTTCCATGGCCTTACAAATAAGACTAGTCAAACTTATGGGTCTGTAATTTCCTAGGTCAGTTCCCAGTCCTCCATTATGCAGAGGGATGACCGTAGTTGTCCTCCACTCTATTGTGACAGGACTGGTCTGGAGGCTGTGGTTAAAACAGAAATCCTATTGGGCCTGATAGATCATGATTAAACTGTTTAAGAGGCAATCTGGTATATCACTGGGCCCCACTGCAGCTATGTTTTTAGTTTTAGAGAGCACAGTGGCTACCTGTGCATTTGAGATAATTGGTAGAGGAATGGTGGAGGGTATTTTTTGGGGGGAGAACTGGGGTGATGGGGAAGTGAAATTTGAGCTGAATTTATTGGCCAACAGATTTGCTATATTTTTTGGCTGAGTATAGGAGATGCCATCTATAATTAATTCTGTGCATTGTTGGGTGTTGCTCTTAAGATTGCGGACATAATTGAAAAATGTCTTATAGTTATCCTTAGCTTAGGAGGCTGTTTACCTCAAAGTCTACTTTCAGAAACTTGACTTGTTCCCTGGTTCACTTGTTTATACTAATGAGGGACTTATTGCTCTGTTGTACGCATTCTCTCTTACTTCTCAACAGGATTTTCTTCCTTTTGTTGTACAACCTATTAAGACCAGGGTGGCTTGCTTTTATGATTTGATCTGGATTTATTTCAGTTTGGTGCTGCCATTTCTATGCAGTTTGTTTATGTGGTCTTAAAGGGCTTTTGTGTACCCCTCTGCAAAGGTTTCTGTGTTTTCTGGATTTGGAGGAGACTGGAATCTGTCTATGCCATCACTTAATAGGAGGTAGTTTGTCTTGGAAAAGTTCTTAAAGTTTTTGTGGTTCAGTGAGGGGTCTATTTTTACCTTAACTTCCAGGGAGACCACTTTGTGATCTGATCTTACCACTGAGGACATGACTAATGGGGGGTGGACTAATGCTTTCCCATGTTTATGAGTACCATATATAGGATATTTGTTCCCTTAATGAGAGTGCAGACCACCTGCACATGGGTATTTTAATTTACAAAGTTCAAAAATCTTTGGGCCTGTATGTTAGTGGTCTTGTATGCTTCTCAGTTAATGGAAGGGTAATTAAAATCATGCATGAGTATGGTGTTGGGCTGGATGGTAAGTGATTTAAGGAACTCTAGAGGTGATGTGTGGGTTGCCTATTTCATGGTGAGGGACCTGTAGCTAGAAAAATATGATAATGGATTTTTCCCATAGTTAGTTGGACATGGAGTATCTCAAGCATGTCATATTGTTTGACCAGCCTTGAGGTGAGCTTATCCTTTCTGTAGATAGATACGCCTTTACCTTTTACTCTTTTACGTTCAGTGGGTGAACGTAGCATATGATTGATGTTATAACCATGCTGTGCTGGAGTGCTTTCCATGGCATTAAACTATGTTTCAGTAACTGCACAGATGTCAGCATTCTCCAGGATGAGGAGGACTTCTAGGGGGTGCAGTTTCTTGTTGAGACTCCTAGCATTGAGCAGTACAACCTTTAGCTTGTCCTGAGTAACTTTTGTTAAGTTGAAAGCTTTGTCTTTTTGGCAGTACCTAAAAAAGGCTTTATAGGGGTGGGTAATGTTTTTGCCAATATCCAAAAGCCAAGAGGTGACAGGTGAAGACCATCCTTGGTAAAGCAGTATGACCTGTTGACTATGTCCTCCCAGGCTAACAAATATTTGACCCCTTTGGAATGATAAAACCACACAAACTAAAATTGAAAAAAACATCCCCTTGAAGGCAGTGGCCAAGGTACCAGGAAGCACCAGGCATAGCTTTTGCAGTTAAGCTTTGGCTCCGTTCTGTTTGTTTTTCCCTTTGGAATGACACCAGTAGCTAAGAAAATTTAAAGTCAATTATCTTCTGTTTGTATTGTGGCATCATTCTTGGAAATGGTAGAATGTTGCTCAGTGTTAGGCTCACCCTTGCCTATGACACATATTCCGGGAGTTCAATCATGCCTCTGTTCTTATAGTACAAGGAGGTAAGTCTCAGATAATTTATGCCCACATGGACTATGACTGAGTCAAACTGGTACTTGGGGGTAAGTGACTTGAGTGCTTGTATGATCTGATGGATCCTGGCCCCTGATAAGCAACTAACGTATCCATTCTTGTAACAGGGACATCAGTGTGTCTCACAATGGCATCATCTATGATCAGAATGTGGGGTTGCTGTGTTTTGCCGATTATTACTAAGCAGTTAATAATTGCTTTTTTAGCAGGCCTTCCTATGTCTAGGTAATTCCGATTCTGTATCATAGCTCAGAAAAATCATTTCCCTACTTACACCAATTTGCTTCCTTAGTATCTCTGCTAGAGTAGTCTATGGGGAATCTTTAAAATGTGCCAACTCATTACAGTCCCAGAAAATATGTTCCCAATTATTTCTTTCTTCCCCATCACACCTCCAGCATTTGCTGTCTGTCTGAGGAAAAAATTCTGTGGAGTCTACAGTACATGGGCTATAAAAACACGTATGTAAACACTTCCAAGCAAAAATCCTAAGTCTTCTAGATTTAGTTGCATATTTGGGAGACAAACATATACCTCCATTGTGAATTTCTTATCCAGACTTTCTTCCCAATCCTTTCTAACCTGGTCTGATTGATTCTTATAGTTATCATTCAATATTTTATATGCTCTACTAATCATTTCTTTTTTAACAGCAGCTTCTGTTCTAGAGTCTACTAAAAACTCTACAGTGCTAGTCTTTCATTTTAGGCCCCCCCATTTCTTACTCTTTGCCTATACTCTGATACCAGTCCTTGATAAATATCAATCCTTGATAGGAAAGGCAATCTGTAACCTGCTTATTTGCTCCCAATACCATGGTTCCATTGCCAGCTGTCTCCAATAAACTCCATCCCCCTCTTGCCTATTGTCTTATCTCTAATTGCAGTAATCCTATCAACAAAATCTCCTTTCTCCATCCCCATGTTGGCTTAGTTCTTAGAATATCTTCTGCTGCTTTATAAATATAATATTCTGTATGATTATTGTTATTCTCCTTAAAGGTCTGCATCCAGAATTCCAGTCTCTCATTGTTTTTTGAGCTTCTCTCTTAGCCTTGAGCCTTAACTGTGTAGTTCTGAAATACCCCTTCAAATCGGGTAATCCCAATCTGCCTTGTTCTAGTGGAAGAATCAGCTTATCTCACTTGACTCTTGCGATCTTCCCAGATAATATCCTTCACCTTTTTATTAATTGCTATGCACAACTTCTCCTCTGGTTATTAAAAATATGCCTGACCTGTGTGTAAGACTAAAGGGACTAAGAATATTTTAACTGCTTGTATCTTACTATTCATATCCATATAACAGAGCTTCCAATTTCTCAGTTTTTTGTATTATCTTCAGTTTAGCCTCTTCCCATATATCCTTAGCTGCCACACCATAATAATTTTTAATCCAAACTCCTAAATATTTAATTTTATCATGTCCCTATAAATATGGATATTGCCGAACTACTTTGTGTGTGGGTACATAATTCACCACGATTGCCTTTGTTTTAGCTTCATTAATTTTGTATCCCAAAAAAGATCTGAAACTGTCTCAAAATGTTCCACAGCACTGTAATGTCCTTTTCTGGTTTTATCAGGTGAAAAATAATATAATCTGAAATATAGCCGACTTTTCTTGACTACCATACCAGTTATAACCTTGTTAAACAAAACCTTCTAGGTCTTTATCAGTTTTTTCCCTCCTAGCTTCCAAACAGCCACAGGAATACAGTCTATTCCTGGGGACTTTCATGTAGATTGGTTATACATCACCATTTTTATCTCATCTCCTCCTGTTCTAACTGTTAGTAATTGAGCGTCATCTACCTCTAACCTTGGCATATTTAATTCTTCCATAAAGATTTCCATTTGTACTTTTTCTTGATTTCCATATTTCTCTGCTTTATACAGACTTTCATAGAATTTCAATATATTTCTAATACTTCTACAGGATCTCTTGTTATCGTCCTTGTTTTAGGCTCCCTAATTTTGGTGACAGCCCTTTCTACTTTCTCTTGCCTGAGTCATTTTGCTAAAAGATTTTGTGCGCTATAGAGTTATTATCAAAAAAAGAGTTGCTTAACAGCAATCTTTTTAAACTCCTGCATATTATCGAAGCAATCCCTTATTTTCTGTTTAGCATTCTACAGTTGATCCTCTTCTTGTTCTGTGAGATTCCCCCTATTTTGCAATACTTAACATTTGTCAGTCCCTCTAAGTAATTCTTGTTACTTCTCAACCATCTCTCCCTTTCTTTTATTTCCACCCTATTTTTAAACTCCACTTTAATTTCATCCCACTTCTTAGCTGTATTTCACAAGAAATGTATATCTTCTCTTATAGCTCCTGAATAATTTCCACTGCCCATTCCTTAAATTCTTCTCTTTTCAACAGATAGGTAGGAAAGTACCAGTGTCTCATTTTTATTTTGTTATCCTGTGTTTTTATTTTAGTTATTATTGGTGCATGATCTGAAATAGTAATTGGGTGTGTATCAAGACCTTCAATTAAATGCACATGTTCCTGTGAAATGCAAATTCTGTCTAGCCTAGCCCAGTTTTTCTCCGAACTCCTAATACTGAATTCACATCTTCCATGCCAAATATTTTCATAAATGTCTTCACAAATGTACCCTCCTTTGTTATATTTTCCCTTCTGGGCCTCCCAGACACATCTTTACTGTTGGAAATCAAATTCCAGTCCTTACTTATAAGTAATATTCCTCACTGAAAACTGATTATTTCTCCCAGAATTTTCTTGATCTCCATTATAGCAGTTTTAGGTGGACTATAAATACATGGCAGGGTAATCCTCCTCTATTGCCAGTAAACCCTTAGTACTATAAATCTACCATTATTATCTTTTTTACCCTCATCTATCACTATTGGAGCTCCTCTTACAATTAATATAAGCACTCCTCTTTTCCTTTATCCCAGGTATTCTGCTCAATAACCATCCTGAAAACTCATCTTTATCAAACTCGTGTGTTTAATTCTCTACATATTTTAATATAGTTCCCTACTCTTTCTTTTTTGTATTTGTCTGTGAGAACATTGACATTTAAAGACATTACAGAAAGCATCATTGTATTAAAAAGTTATCATTCCCACCTTTTATGTATAACATCTTATTTGTTAAATGTCTAGTTCCAGTTTTTCTGTTACATGCATACACTGTTTGGCAGGTTGAACTTTTACACAGTTGTATCTTGTCATATACATTTGAGCCTATGTCATATCTTACAGTACTTTTTGTTTTATTGAAAGCCCTCAACAAAATAAAAAGCATACCCCAATACCCCCTAAAACCTACTGACTTAATAATAACACATAAAACTATGTACATCTTGAAATATTTATTGTAGTCAGTCTTCATGTCTGCACCAGGAAGGAATGATGTCTTTGAAATGTTATTGAATGTGAGCATCAAATTATCTATAATGCAGTGATTAATTTTCTAATACTAGTACTGCAGTGCAGCATGGGGGGGGGGGGGTGCTGCATTCCTATGTGTGCCATATCATCCTTTAGATGAGATATTAAACCTGTCCAGTCTGTCTTTGTTGGTGGTAACTCGTGTGGATGTAAAAGATTCCACTGTACTTATCGAAAAAAGAATACTGGAAATTCCCCAGTACCCTGGCCAAATGCTTACTGTCAGTATCAATTCTACCTTAGGCCTCCCCTGAAAAGAGGACACTGGTCTAGGGGACTAACCTAGTCAACAAAGAGTGAGTAAATAAATAAATGTTTGGTATTTGTGGACCTTTTCTGCTCGTTTTGCTAACATATGAAATATGGTTATAGTTGTTTGTGTCATCTGCAAAACATTAGATTTAAGTTTTAAATTCTGGATGTGGCTTTTTAAGTGTTATTGAGTATAATTTATTTTATGTTATGTCTATGAGAAATTCAGATTAGAAAAACTTAAACTTTGTTGTAATTTGTTTAGTTCATTTTCTTCATCATCAACCAGGTAAACCTGCATGATATGTATCTCTCTCTTTGCATAGCATTATGTCATAATTAGTATTTTTATTTATTTTGCTTTAACTGAGTAAGTGAACTGGTCTGAAAGCCTTTTTCAGCCACAACTCGGGCCATATGTCAATACAATCAAAGAACATGAGTGACAAGGTGTAACACTGAAGCAGAATACAAAGGGATTGTACATACAAACAACATGCATTACTTTTACAAAGCAGAGATAGATTCTCAAATAATTCCACATAGTAGTGAAAGTTTTATTCTTAAAATATGACAATAGTGTTAGTTATACAAAGAAACAAAATAAAATGTGAAGTACATTGCTCTAAAAGTCATCAAGAATCTCCATCACAGATGATGAACATTTAATACTACATCTGTGTTACAACTGCAAATCACTGGAAATGGTTTGAGAATAAATAGCAATTATAGATATTAACCAGTATTCCTTTAGTAGTACTATATATTCTTTTGAACCTGAAGTAGGGATTTCTAGTCTTACGTAGGTGCTGAGGTCATAGCTGAAACTGCAGCTTCTGAGTGCAAAATAAGGACAGTGCTGTACTGGTGGTGTGTGCCATCCTTTGGATGTGATTGCCAAACCATGTGTCCTTCCATCTGTCTTGCTGCTCTCCTTTTGCAGTCAAAGGTGGAACTTATTTATTATGATTTACTTATTTCTTCGCTTATTTATTAATGTTTGTTAACTGGGCAGGTGGTCTGATACTGTCTTCAGCCATGACACAGGTTTACAGTAAGATAAACATAATACACACAAAGTAATATTTTGAGCATACAGTGTAATACAGGTGCATGTGGGAATGTTGTGGCATTGTTATATAGTCTTAGTGTATGTAATGCTGATTAATACTTTACAAATTATATACATGAATGCAGGTATGGCGTAGAGTCTGCATACAGATCTTTATATTTTGCAAAGATGGCCAGTCTGCATATAGTAATGTTTATATAACAGAAGTGACATTTACATACTGACCTTTGAGCTGTGCATGATAACAGAGTACACCATACCTGTGCCAATGATTTAGTGGCTTTACCCAGCTAGAAATTACAAGGGAAACAAGTGCAGATCAATAGAAAATATTTAAGAGCATAATTAGTTAGCAGAGTTGGTTTCTGACATACAACCTGCCTATCATATACTAGCTGATTTACCTTATTACTGGTAAAGACTGCTGATGAAGCTGGTGGATAACAAGCTATATATATTACAGCATACTGTAGATCACTGAAATGCTGGGTATATTGTTAAACTACCTGCCTGTATTCTGAGTAAAAATTCTTCACTGATATATGGCAGATGTAAGTTCATCATTGTTCCAAGATAGTTTTTTCCAGCTTGGTGGCATACCTCTCAACCTGTAGACATTGAAAATAGGAACAGCCAGGTAAAAAATCTGGACATCTAATTAGCATACAGTATATACAATCAGAATTGCAGATAGCACGTAACTCGTCATGCTTCTAATAGGAATGTGAGGTATTACTCAGAAACACATGTTTAAAAAGCAGTGAGTGACAAAAATGGTGGAAAATATAAGCACATTATCAGAGACCCTGTAAAATTTGTAGATATTTTGTGAACTGTGTCTCAAAATTCTACCAAACAAGATCAGACGGAGTTATGAGATGTGTGTCCTCTTTCTTTAAATTATTCTTGCCAGTATTATGTTGGTCATGTAGTGTGGTTTTCTGTGTAGTAGACAGGTTCAAAACCTACACGTGATGAGGGAAATTCAGAAGATTGTGTGAAGGGGTAAATCAGGCCTTAAAATAGGGATATAGCTCCAAAAACAGGGACACACTGAATCAGGCCTGAAATTAGTAATATACCTCCAAAATAGGGGCAGTTGAGACGTCTACTGTGTGGTTAAGTTTGCTATGGAAAACATCTGAGGTGACCATGGTCTCTGACTAGAGTAGTTGAGCTACACCAGGCAGCTGCTCCTTCATGTCTGTTGTTTTGGAGAAGTTTACTACTTCATACTGAGATGAGCGCAGGAAGTATTTTATACTTACTGTTAATAGCCTGTTTGACAGCTTGAGGACATATATCTAGGTATGTCAGCTTGAACCAAGAGGTGTTGAGTATTAGATCAGAGCTGGTCAGATCTTTCCATTAAAGTGATTTATTTAGCCTTTTAAAAGTAAGACAGTAGTCAAGCTTTGGTGATGACCCTACTCCCTATAAGCTCATTCATTTCTTCCACCCCTTGGCATCCAAGGACACTGGGGAATGTAATCAAGAACTGGATATTGTCTGTCACTCAGCTGGAATTAAATGCTCCTAATACTATTGTTGTGGGATCACGTCCATTGAATCTCAAGTGTAATGGGTAAATTCAAAGAAAAATAACACTGCACTTTTGGGCTAACTTTTTTGTAGTAGGACTCCACCAACACCCTCCTCACTGGATAAGAAATCTAGCACTGCCTACTTACAGCCATCCCTCCCTGAGTAGATCCTCCATTTTCCTGGCTGCAGGTCAAGCTTGGGTTGTGTGGGAGTGCAGGCAGAATAAAACCTCTATGTTACAGAACCAGCATGTGGAAGGTTCTATTGTAACTGCAGTAACAGGAGGACATGCATTATTCAAAAGAAAAGAAGCAGAATTTACCAACTGTCTTAAAAATAGCCTCTTTCCGTGAAAAAAAGAAGTTATGTACTTGCCATAAGATTCCATGTGTGTTGTCCATCTCGACCTTTATTCTCACTAATGGGTCAGATCTGATCCTTCGGATCCATCTCAGCCAATTCAAAAGCTCGAGGTCTTCAGCAAAGTTTGTGGCATCCTTCCTTACCCATAATGCAACTTCCTAGCTTCCTCAGATCTTGTTTGCCCCTAGTACTCTTACACAGATAGTTTTTAATATAGATATTTATATATATATATATATATATATATATATATATATATATATATATATTTATATATATATATATATATATATATATATATATATATATATATATATATATGTATATATATATATATATATATATGTATAGATAGATATATATTCAACTAGAATATCCTTTCTGATGCTGTATAACCATGTAGTATCCAATTTGTAGTACTCGGTCTTCCAGGAGTATAGGCAGGGGGTATGGAGGGTCGAGATGGATAACACACATGGAACGTTATGGTAAGTACATAACTTCTTTATGTGATGTCAATCTTGCCTTTATTCTCACTGACAGGATCGCATCCCAAGCAACCTGACTCTTGGGTGGCTCATAGGAGAATATTCCTCAGAACCATGGAACCAACAGAAGCTCTACTCTTAGAGGCCAAATCCACTTTGTAATGAGTAATAAAGGTATGCGGTTTTGCCCAAGTCACTGCAGTACAGATATTATCCAAGGGTAACCTAGCTAGAAAGTCTGCAGACATGGCTATGGACCTAGTAGAATGAGCTTTATTGGGATTAGAAAGAGCTCTATTCTTGGAATTCTAAATATAGGATATACATACCCCCGGATTTACTAATGTTACGTGTAAGACTAGATTAGTCTTACACGGAAGCACCAGTCTAAGAGTATGACAGCAGCACGCCATGCATATTAATGAGGGCAGACTGCCTCAACTCTAAAGCTTACATGGAGTATGGACGAGTGGGGGGGGGGCGTGTTGGACTGCCGAGCAGTCCAAAAATACACGCCCCTGCAATGAAGAAATGCCGCAATTTCGAGTTACATGAGCGAGTCCACTCACATGTGCACAATGTAACACTACACTCTCCCATATGTTAAACAATTGACAAAATTAAAAATAAAAATATTTTTTTAATTTTTTTTTCATCTGATATAGCTGCCCGTATTTGCACGTGTTTGCGTGGGTTTGCCCGTTGCTTAGCTACAGTTAGCAGCTTAGAGACCAGAAGAGGATAATAAGAAAAATATATGCAAATTAAGCAAAATAGCTATAGCATAGTGGTTAGAGCATTCGCACAAAGAGGAGGCATTCCTGCTTCGAGTCCCACTACTGCACGTTCCATTTTCTGTTGGAAATCTGTATACAAAAATATTTCCTGACATTTTTTATGTATAAGTCTTGTAAAAAGCATTGAAATGTTAAATGCAGTAGTGAACAAGTTTATATATATATATATATATATATATATATATATATATATATATATATATATGAAGGTGAAATGGTTATGCATTCTGAGGTATGAGTACCCTATTTTAAGCAATATAAAGCAGTGCTAAGCACATTTTACCAGTATTAATCGTATTTAAAACCAATTGCATGTAGCTGCACACCACGTTAACCAGCGCAATGTCTTTGCGCGTAGCTGTGCACCGCTCCAACCAGCGCAACCACACCATATTTGTGTACAGTGGACAGTAAGTGTGGGGTGTGTGCAACACACGTGTGCAGGTGTCCATTTGTGAACATGGTGGAGGTGCACTGTCTGCATGTACATGCATATTGGACACATGGGCAGGGTGACATGCCCTGTATTGGCCAGTGTTAACACTCCATAGTTTCTATTGGTGGCCAGTGTGCATTGTACTACTCACATTTTGGAACTTGAGCATGCATGTGTGTGTATGACACAGTTTGATACTGTGCTGTGGGTGATGCTGTTGTTGCTATCTGTCATTGGTTTACATTACTAAGGTTAACACTGTCCCAGCTGCATAATCCTTTAGTAATGCACACTGTTCACCTACAGGGTTGCATGGACCGTGCTATCACAAACACAAGAAATTCTCACTTATACAGTAAAAGTGCATTAGTCTCATGGACCTCTGCCATAAACTAAATATATAATAAAAGGTGTGAAGTTGTACCAAAAAAGAGTTACATACCAAGAAGGGATAACCTCTCTGGTCAGTATCATTGGGAAAATACAATCCCTCAATAAACATACAAGGCAAGCTTCAAAATACAAAATGGAAAGGATTCCAAAGACAACACTAAAGCTTTCTTTAGTGTTGTATATAATCTACAGGGGAAATCTCAGATCGGGTCACAGTTAATGTAAATGGTCACAAAGTACACGTATCTGACTGACATTACCAATTTCTTGTCAGACAGTTTGAATGCAGATTTCACCACCCTGTCATTACACAAGGCCACATTTCCAGACCTGAAGAATGTAAAACCTGATGATTCACAGACACTCTAGTTAAAACATCTCTTTACCAAAGTCCAAACCACAGTGGCAATGGTACTGGACAGTGTTCCTGGCTGCGTCATACACAAGCTGACATATGAAGTCACCACTCACCAAAACACTCTGTCCAGATACAGCCTCTATACAGATTACATATTTGTGGAATGACGCACCATAATGGTGTTCACAGTCCACAAGGGTTGAGCTACAACGTCTTCTTCTTCTCTTTTCGGATGCTCCCATTAGGGGTCACCACAGTAGATCATCTGTTTCCATTTCTTCCTGCCCTCTGTATCTTGTGCTGTCACACCATCCACCTGCATGTCCTTTCTCACTACAGCCATAAACCTCATCTTAGGCATTCCTCTTTTCCTGGTACCTGGCGGCTTCATCCTTAGCATCTATTTCACAATATACTCTGCATCCCTCCTCAGCACATGTACAAACCAACTTAATCCTGCCTATCTGGCTTGGTCTGCTAACCTTTAAACCTGGGCTGACCCTCTAATATACTTATTCCTAAGCCTGTCCACCCTCGTCACACCCAGTGCAACTGTTAACATAAATTGATTAAGGGTAGAACTGCAACAGATCCTGGAAACTCTCACCCTATAAGCCAGACAAATGTTATCAGGAAGGCTATGGAGCACAGCATTAGCACAGCATTATGGAACTCATTAACAGAGACATTATGAGCCTGCAGACACTGCACCATACCCACTTAGGTTCTCTAAAGGCCAGATCATGTCTCCTACACCTAGTAGACTTCAAGACAGTTAACAAGGCTATGGGTGAGGGAGGAGAGGTCCACACAGCCAAGCTATAGCTCACCAGCAATTCATACCCATCCCACATTCTGGTATTATACATAACCTCAACAGATTGACTATAAACGATTGTTAGATGATGGATTGACAACTGATGCACAGATGTAGGACACACAATAACATATGCAGCCTCCATGTACAATTCTATGCCAGTAACAAGTGGTATTCACCTGCACTCAGTCCTGGGACCACTCCTGTTTGGCATATAGCGTTCTTAGGTACAAGCAAACACAGTAGAGATATGTCTGCCCACGTTTGATGAAAATGCATACTGTGGGCTATACTTTATTCTCCAGATGACACACACACATCCTCCAAAAGGGTATCATGTAGACAGATACCTGGTGTCAAACTCATGCTGTAAAGCTATAAGCCAAAGAAAGCATAGTTATCCACTTTTAGAGAACAAAGTATCCCCAGAGTACAACATAGGTAGTAGCCCTCAAAATGTGGAACATGTACTAATGTATACATAGAGCCATGTGTTTATTCATCTCTCCTTTGATAATCACATTACCAAAGGATTTTGGAAATCCCTGTGTGGAGCACATAAGCAATAAAGGGTTTGCATGCAGATCCACAGAGTTTGTTGCACACCTATAGTGATTAGTCATCTTTGCCAGACTTTGCTTGCTTTGGAGCAGGATTCAAATGTACCTCAAGCATAAACCCTCACTCACACTCTTCAATAGAAACCGTGATGAGTGGATGTGAAACAGAAGACGTAGCCCGGGGATCACTGCAGTGGCTAAGCTTGTCACTAGCATACAGAAGTGATCTAAGGTCTGGAAAGCACCAGCACGCTCTGGCAAAGATAACAGATGTGTTCATGGAGAAAACAGAGTACCCACCTATGAAATAATTGAGGTCACATGTATGTATATGGCTTTGCCCCACAGCTGCCTTACATGTGTAATGCACATACAGTTGTCATTGTGATATGTCATACACTAGAAAAATCAAAACCTACTCCACATTGACCAATGGTGTCACACACCTGGAACACACAGTCAGCAAGTGTAAGATTCAAACTCCTTCCTAAATACATTTCGATACTACAGCAGTATGCATTTACATGCCACGCTGTACACATTACTGGGATTTTGTCTTTCCACAGGTATATTTGTAGGATAGTGACATCATCAGACTTGACAAAGATGAGTATACCACTTTTAAGGGGTGTGAGTATTCTCCAAAAAGGTTACTTCCCTAGGGAGACACACACACACACACACACACACAGTTGGCAAGTGTAGGATTCAAATCCCTACCTAACTACATTATGATACTACAGCAATACACATTTACACAATGCACTATACACATTACCAGGATTTCTCCTTTCCACAGGTATATTTGTAGGATGGTGACATCATCAGACTTGACAAAGATGAGTATACCAATTTTAAGGGGTGTGAGTATTCTCCAAAAAGGTTGCTCCTCCCCAGGGAGACACACACAGCTGGCAAGTGAGATTTCAAACCCCTACCTAATTACATTATGATATTACAGCAATATGCATTTACACGACACGCCATACACATTACTGGGCTTTTTTGTTTCCACAGGTATATTTGTAGGATGGTGACATCATCAGATTCGACAAAGATGAGTATACCACTTTTAAGGGGTGTGAGTATTCTCCAAAAAGGTTACTCCTTCCCCAGGAGACACACACACACACAGTTGGCAAGTGCAGGATTCAAACCCCTAACTAACTACATTATGATACTACAACAGTACGCATTTACACGATGCGCTCTACACATTACCAGGGTTTCTTCTTTCCACAGGTATATTTGTAGGATGGTGACATCATCAGACTTGACAAAGATGAGTATACCACTTTTAAGGGGTGTGAGTATTCTCCAAAAAGGTTGCTCCTCCTCAGGGGGAGACGCACACAGTTGGCAAGTGCAGGAATCAAACCCCTACCTCACTACATTATAATACTACAGCAGTACACATTTACACGACATGCTATACATATTACTGAGGCTTCTTTTTTCCACAGGTATATTTGTAGGATGGTGACATCATCAGACTTGACAAAGATGAGTATACCACTTTTAAGGGGTGTGAGTAGTCTCCAAAAAGGTTGCTCTCACCCCAGGGAGACACACACACACACACACACACACACACACACACACACACACACACACACACACACACACACACACACAGTTTGCAAGTGCGGGGGTCTTAATCCAAACTAAGTACATCTTTACACTTCAGCAAGCAATATGGAGTTACAGGGTGCAATACAGACATCACTTGCTGACAGTTTGCCCAAAGGTTTTTTCACATTTGCTAACCTCAGCAGGCTTATCATACTAGGTGTATTGTGAGTGTATTGTAGGCATAGGCCATGACCATATCATATATGGGTTGATGCACCACATGCTGGCACACACAGGGTCAAACTGGTGGTTAAGCTCTGTCAACCCAATACTGGACAATTCAGTCAAGAGGAGTAGGGTCGTACAACCACAACACCAACAGTCTCACATAGACCTACAATATAAGCACCAGCAAAACATACACATAAATACACATTACCATACTCAGAGAATACAAATATTAATCTGAAAAAGAGAGAGTGTTCTCCTAAGCAGACAAGCAAGCAACATGCACCTCCAAGCACAGCCAGAAAACACATAATACACCAAAGCAGTGTGCCTCACAACAGGCCCTTAGGCAAAACAACATACCCAACACACTAGTAATAGGTGACTTCATAGTCAGGCACACAGATGTTCCACTCACTCCGCTGAACAAGAGGAAGGTTACTGTCAGTTGTCTGTCAGGTGCTATGATCCGCCACATAACACAAGCACTTACATCACTCCAGAACAGGTACATATATGACATGTTCTTTGTACATGTCAGTGTGAATGATCTGAGACATACCTCCCAGGACAACATGACAAGAGATATATAGTAGCTGTATGATCATGTAGCCCAGGCTGGTATGACCCTGACCTTGAGTAGCATCTTACCTTCACCTACATGATAATGCAATATAACAGAAAGATGATAAACTTCAACAACTGGCTGAGCTTCTGGTGTCATTCAAAGGGGATCCAGTCTCTGTCTGCCTGTGATGACATGATAGAAAAGCCTCATTGCTTCGCTACAGATGGTTTGCACCTGTCGCCCCTATGCTTCTGAATACTGGCCAAGGCTCATGCTGTCCCCATATTACCTTTTTTTAGGCAAGGTTCATAGGTTCATAGGTAGGTAGTAGGCTATCGGCCCTGGGGCCTATACAAGCCCAGCCAAAAAGATACCCTGACTTTTGCTACCCAAGAAATTTATTTTCCTGTGCCACTGTCAAGCAGAGACACAGAAGTGATCCCCAGGGTGAATTTCCTATTTCCCATCCAATCATCAAGATTTTTCTTGAAGAGTGCTAATGAGGAGCTTTGTTTGATATAGATAGGTAGTTTATTCTGGAGTATGGGAAGTCTCTGGGACAGGAATCTATCCCTCCGGCATGTTCTGTTTATTGTGGTGACAAGGTTTAGGTCCCTAGAGCATGTAGCTCGGAGGGATTGGGATTTCTTTAAGTGGAGCATGTCCAACAGCTCTGGGTTTGACATAGCTTTGTATGTTAGGCAGAGATCACCTCTGAGTAGGCGATATGCGACAGAGTAAAGCTGGATTTTTTTGAGATGGTCTGTGTAGGGCATGTGTTTGAGACCGGTAATCCTCTTTGTGAGGTATTTCTGCGGCCTTTCCAGTTGTTGTAGATGTCTTGTGAGGTACATACCAAAAGGGGCATTGTACTCTATAATGGATCTAATGAGTGATGAGTAGAGGGGAACAATGACCTCTTTTTTTTCTGCATGAGAAACCTTTTGTGATGAGGTGTGCCATGTAGAAGGATTTCCTGACTACTGTGGTGATGTGATTATCAAAGGAGAGACTACTGTCCACCTGTGTCCCAAGGTCTCTTATCACACGTTCGGTGTTAAGTATACTATTGCTTATGTTGTAGTTCATGGGTACAGAGTTTTTACCAAAGGGGATGACAATGCACGTTTTGGCATTGCGCTTGAGGCCATGGCTTTGACAAAAGGCATCTGTCTCAGTGAGGCCCTTTTGTAGGATGTCCACATTGTTAGTAGTTTCGATTATGGCTCCTAGTTTGCAGTCATCTGCGAACTTCATTAGCCAAAGACCTTCTGTGTTAGATTGTACTTCAGGGAAGTAGATACTAAACAGGACAGGACACAGGACTGAACCCTGTGGTACTCCACTTGTCACTTGTCCTCTTTGTGGAATTTGGGAAGAGTTCTAACTAACTGCATAATATCGAAGTATCTACTCTCTCTGAGGCTTTGGGAGAGCATTAACCAGCTATATAATGTTTAAAGGTTTTATATAATGTTCTTTATGACACAGATGCTGTTTTTTGTGAAATTTTGTCAAGAACGCCTTTGGAGAACACACTAGGACCGAAGGGTCTGTGTGTTATCTTGTATTTATGACAAGTTTTTAAAGATTTTTATAAAGATTTTGAAAAGTACTTTGAATAGTTTGATTACTGACTTCAGCTGTGGAGGTGCGGCTTGATTTTTTACTTTACTTTATTTTGTTTACTAGCCGCCACGTTAATAGTGACTTATACATCTTTCACATTCATACATCACAAGATGGATTGCAAACTGGCTCACAGATAGATCCCACAAATTAAGAGTTGCTGGCTACATGTCAGACTCTACACCGGTAATAACTGGTGTCCCCCAGGGTTCAGTCTTGGGGTCTCTCCTGTTTGGTATAGACTTCTCAAAAGTACATGCCAACACAAGAGGGTTGTGGTTGACTAATTTTGCTGGGAACTGTAAAGTGTTTGCCATAACAGATTCCCTGGATGACACAAATATTCTCCAGAAGGGACTCTATGAGACAGATGTGTGGTGTCAGAATCATGGCCTCAAGCTCAATGTGAAAGAATGCATAGTAATCCCCTTTGGGGAAAACAAAGTACCCACAAACTACCATATAGGTGTTACCCCCTAAAAACTGACAAGGTAAAAAGGATTTGGGGACACAAGTAGATAGTCATCTTTCCTTTGACAACCATGTTGCCAAAATGATTAGGAAATCCTATGTGGGCCACCTAATCAACAAAGGGTTTGCATCAGGATCAAAAAAGGTAGTGGTGGCCTTCTACTCTTACGTCATCAGATCCACCATTGAGTACAATGCACCGATGCACCATTTTGGATGTAGTCGACTAAGCATATCCAGCAGCTGGAGAGACCACAGAGGTACCTCACCAAGAGGATTACTGGCCTCAAACAGTTGTGTTATGCAACACAACTGGTAAAACTAAATCTGTTCTCCGTTGCATACCACCTACTCAGAGGCACACTCTGCCTAACATACAGAGCCATGTCCAACACATAACTGTTGAACATGCTCCATCTACGGATAACAAAATTGAGTCACACTACACACTCCAGAGATATGATCCTCATCACAACAATGAATACAACATGCTGGTGGGACAGAGTACCATCCCAGACACTTGCCTTACTGTGGAACAGAGTCCCAATGTACATCAGACAGTGCCCCTCGCTGACACTCTTCAATGGGAACCTTGATGTGTGGATGGGAAACAGACAATTCATGTCAGGCATCACATCAGCAGCCCCACTAGAAAGGGGCTTAGAGTACTAACTATTAGAACTAGGGCTTAGGAGACTAAACAATGGGGTGGTGAAAGCTGCACAACTTGCCTAGGCTAATATATGCCTTTGTGAAGATAGTCTACTACATACCTATGAACCTATGTGACAGGTACATATCTACAGATAGTAGATGTGTACTTCATTGTACAGTCATGTTGTACAGCAGGCACATGCACCACATGCACTGTAATGCTTACAGATACTGATGGCTATTATGTACAGTGGGTGAGATGTGCACATCATGTCTTTTGTGCCATTGGGATGTGTGCTGGGTGGGACAGTCCTGGATGACTCCATGTCATGGTCACCCTCTTACACACATCTCTGCCTATCCATCTTTGGCATATTATACTGTGTTCCCCCTACATATATATAGGTACATAGGTAGGTAATAGGCTATCTGCCTGAAGGCATATATTAGTATGGCCAGAGTGTGCAGCTATCACCACTCATGGGGTTAGTTCCCTATGCCTCTGTGTAGTAGAGCTGATGAAATGATCCATGGTGTGAAAGTTCAGTTTCACATACACTCATCAAGGCTCCTCTGGAAGAGTGTCAGTGAGGGACTCAGCTTAATGTAGGTTGGGAGCCTGTTCCAAAGCAAGAGAACTCTGTGAGTTAGTAATGTATCCCTCCAACATGTTCTATTTATTGTTGTGATGATTATATCCCTAGAGCATGTGGCACAGTGAGCGTGGGTTTACTTCAGATAGAGCATGTACATCAGTTCTGCATTGGACATGGACCTGTCTGTTGGGCAGAGATCGCCTGAGTAGACAGTATGCAACAGAGTACAGATTGAGTTAACTTCAGCCTTGTTGCATGGGGCAACTGTTTGAGGCCAATAGTCCTCTTGTTGAGGTACTTCAGTGGTCTTTCCAGCTGCTGAAGGTGCCTAATCAGATTCATCGCAAGTGTGCCGTGATACTCTCTGATGGGTCTGATGACTGATGAGTAGATGGAACCTCCTTTGACCTGCATGCAAAGACCTTGGCAATTTGTGGGAATACATAGCATGATTTTCTAGCCACTTTGTGAATGTGTTTCTGGAAGTAGAGATGACTATTCACATGTGTCCATAGATCCCTTATTATTACCTCCATATGTAGGGTGTTGGCACCTTTGTGATATTTGTATGACTGTAGCTCGAGGCCATAATTTTGACACCTCATCTGTCTGACTGAGATCCATTTTAAGGATGTCTATTTTGTCCCAAACATCAGTTATGACAACCTTTTTGCAGTCATCCACAAACGTTGTTAACCATAGCCCTCATGTGTTTGATTGTATTTCTGAAAAGTATACATCAGACAGGAGGGGTCCCAGGACTGAGCCATGGAGGACAGCAGTTGTTACCAGCTTACAGTCCAACAGGGAGACCACAATTCTTACCTTGTGGGATCTATCTGTGCCCCAGTTGGCAATCCATCAGATGACATATGTGTTTATGCACAGGTTGTTGATTTTATGGATACAACATATGTGTGGGATGTTGGAAAAGGGCTTTTCAAGGTCTATGTAGGCCGTGTGGAGCTCATTTCATTGATGTATGTCCTGGGTGACTGCCTTGAAAACTATCCATAGGTTTAGGGACCATGGTCTGCCCCTGACCAGACTGAAATGGGCAGGGTTGAGTGTTTGTAGACTCCTAATAGCTCTGTTTATGAGTTCCATAATGATGGACTCCATGGCCTTGCAGATCAGGCTTATTAGGCTTATAAGACAATAGTTCCCATGGTCTGTTGTGCACCAATACTTGTGGAGTGTACCAAACGTTCCTGTAACCCGTTCAACAGTTTCATATCCTGTACAGAGGGTGAGTCTCAACAGACTGTTCAGGTGCAGGGTCTGTTTGTTTTGGAGTTCACATACTGAATGAAGATTTATTGATTTTTTGGGGATTTTCACTTTCTTTGAACAACTTAAGAACTTGTATTACATAGTTTGATTATGACAGGGGTCCAATATATTATATGGGTCTGTTTTCATATCACTGTGTGTGCAAGGCAGGATTGCTGAATAGTGACATGCGTCTGGAGTAAGAATTGCAACTGCCAGATATGTGTGGCCCACTGCTGTACTCAGACATGGCCTAAGTGTGTGAGCATGCTCAGTATGACCTTTCAGTATGTTGTTGACTGAAATTTGCTTTGTTTGTTTAAGTGTGTGAGCATGCCTAGTATGACCTTTCAGTATGTTGCTGACTGACATTTGCTTCGTTTGTTTAAGTTTGTGAGCATGCCCAGTATGACCTTTCAGTATGTTGTTGACTGACATTTGCTAAATTTGTTTAAGAGTGTGAGCATGCCCATTATGGGCATATATATATATATATATATATATATATATATATATATATATATATATATATATATACTATATATGTGTGTGAAAATTCTAGTTGGTTTTTACTTCAGGGCTCACCTTTGTGTTGTACATCGACAGGAAGCACGCTGTGCCTGCAGGGCTTCCACGAGTCAATTTGCATAGACTTATCAACATTTCTACATACGGGGGGGGCAGCTATTATTTGTACATTTCTACCCGGGGGGCACACCTGATTGTTACTGTGGGTGTACATAGGATGACACTTATTTGCTAGGCCTGCACTGCTATGTCAGGTACTCCATTTCAGTCTGTACTGTTGCCTATCATACTGGCTTGAGGCATACCAATGTACTACAAACCTTAGTTTCCAATTACACGCATATTAGTTTGTGACTTCATAGCCTACCCAACCCACATCACACTGCCTGGCCTGCTATCTGTCTGCATAGGCCTTGGGAGGTTATTCATATGCCTCTTCAGAGGGCATGATACAGCATTTGTTTTTGTTTGCATTTGTCTACAATTGTCCTGCTGGCTGTGACTGTTAGGAATGTGACCCCCCCCCAACTGGTATGTGTGAGTGACTTAAGTTGTGTCTGTGCCAGTGAAATGCTGTTATGGCTTAGTGGTCTATAGTGCACAGTATCCTGAGTTTGAGCCCTGTCACTGCTTTTTATTTTCCTGCTGGGCAGACCTGACTGGTTAAGGAACAGTAAAGCAGGTGTGAGTGTGTTTACCTGACTTTGCTCGACTTTGCCCGGATTTGCCCAACATTGCCCAATGTTGCCCAACGTTGCGCTGGTTAGCACGGTGCGCAGCTACTCACAATTGTATTTCAATATGCTCAATACTGGTAAAATGCGCTTAGCAGTGCTTTATATTGCTTAAAATAGGGCACTCATACCTCAGGTGGTGCTGCAGGGCTGCCTATGTCGGATGCACATAGTACACTCCCTATACATGTTTGAAAACAGGTATTGTCAAGTTAGGCACCCCTTTTACTGTATGTGCGAGTCAGAGAGAGGTGTCATTTTCAGGGTTCCTACTGAGTCAGTGTATTAGCTATGTGTTGCCTCTTTGCCAAGGCCAAGGCATACTGGGCACGCCTCCTTCTGCCTACTGGGGCAGGCTCAGGTCGTTCCTCCTCCGAGTCAAGCTGTGCCTGTGCAGGCCTTGGCAATGGTGGGGGGCTGTTTGGCCCTGCCCCATGCTGTTCCTGCTGCAGCTGTTTCCACATGATCATATTGTGTAGCATGGCACATACCATAACAATATGTCCCCATTGGCAAATCTCTGGTACAGCTGCGTCAGATGCCAGATGTGGGAAATGTGATAGCTTCCAGGGAAGCCAGCACACACATTCATTATTATGCCCTGGGCATCGCACATGACCTGGCAGTTGATGGAGAGGAAGCCCTGAGGTTGATGTAGACCCTACCCTACTCACTGGGTGGTGCTTTGATGCGTATGTGCGTGCAGTCTATTGCACCCACTACCTCAGGGTATTCTGCCATTTGGTGGAAAAGATGCATATTGCTGGCCAATGCCTCACGGGAATTGGGGAAATATACGTGCTCACCGACATGTGCTGACATGGCATCCAGGAACTGGTGGAGTACCCTGGATGCTGATGCCTGTGAAATCCCCATCATATCACCAGTTGGTCTTTGGAAGGTACCTGTAGATAGTATTCTTAGGCCAACACATACCTTGGTATCTACTGGGATGGGTTCCCCTCTGTTGGTTCTGTGTGTAAGGCGTGGCCGGCACAGCTCAACAATTTGCTGTAGGAGGTCTCTGTCCACCCTATAGCGCTCCACTATCTCCAGCTCATGTAGCCCCTGGTAGATTACCCTGGGTCTGTACACTCTTCTCTGTCTCCTCACTGTGGGTTGCTCAGCAGCATTCACAACATCACCACCCTCAGCACCTTGCACATGTTGGTTTATGATAGCAAGAGCAGCCCCTAACATTTTGTCTGACTTAAGCTTTTTAAGCTTTCCCTCTTTGTATATTGCAGTGTTGCAGAGTTCTTGAGAAAAAACAGGGGGAAATGCTGTTTGCAGAGTTTAAAGTGCTGGGCTGGGCTGGGCTAGTCTGCTGCCTGTGTAATTGGCTGATTCTGATATATTTCACCTGGCAACTCTGCTAGTTCTCCTTGGTTAACTTCCTACTACTTTTTTCCTTCCTTTTGCCTTTCTGTTTCCGCCTGGAGCAGCGCGGCGCAAACGCGTGCACACGTGCGTACATGCGCTGTGCATGTTTGCAAGGAGTTTCCTATCTTTTAACATTGTGCATCTTGGGTTTGAGGTTTTCAAATAGGGCAACTGTAGGCACATCTCTTGCAATCCTGAGCAACTCAAAGCAAACATAAGCCACTGTGCTGCAATTAGCTTACAGCCTTTCTGACACACCCCCTCATGATGTCACCTATATTCTACTCTACTACTCACCTACTCCTACTCTTAGACTCTTGGGACATGCCTCACATGCTGGGGAAAATTGGGATTCACTATCCTTATCCTCATTTGCATAGGATTGCCTACTAATGCATGGTTACATCTCTCACACTGAGCTCTCCCCCTTAGCAACCAGTAGTCAGTGGCCATGTTGTCTGCAGCCTGCCATTCACCTGCATGGCAGAATAAGCTTTTTAGTGAAAATGCCTATTTTTTGGCAGTTTTTATTATTTTCTTGTTTTTATAAGCGCCGCACGTTTGCGCGGTGCTGCGCTATGCTTAAACATCAGAGATCGGGGGAAAAAAAGTTAGATTTTTATATTTTTAAACATTTATAAATGCCAATGGCCTTATATTTGGCCATTGGCATGCTTTCTCAACTGTATGCATCTTTTATTTGGAGCTGTCATAACTCCGTTTAGCTATTTGCAGAACGGTACTCCGTTACTAACGGAGTACATATCTGATGTTAAGACTAATCTTCCATGGACAGGTTCGTGTTTCCTGGATTGCAAATTTACCTCATTTGCATGGATTTCATCAGCAAATGAGGTATTTTACATACCATGACGCTGTCTGTGCAAGACTAGCTTTAGCAGCTCTTGTGCACGCCCCTGCCAGCTGTTCCTGGATCGCACGGCAGACATATTGCCTGTTTGACCTCTTACATTACTCTACAGCTCCGTGCAAGCTTTTGAGAATCATGGCCATAGTGTAAGCCATTTGAATAAGGTAACCTTGGTGACTGGTTGACCTTTTCTAATATATATCAGAATAAGAAATAAAGAGCTGATCTGATTTTCTGAATTCTGAAGTTCTATGTAAGTAGAAATGTAACTGTCTATGAATATCCAGAAGATGCAATGAATATTCTCCTTTATTTTGAAAGTTTGGGAAGAAAACTGGCAGGTCAGTAGATTGATTGAGGCTACTTTCAGACACAACCTTGTGTAGAAAGGATGAATTGGTGCATAAAGAAACTCTGTCCTTTTGAAAAACTAGGTATGGTGGCTTGGCAGAAAAAGCTTGTAATTCAGAAACTCTCCTAGCTGAAGTAATAGCCACTAAAAAGAGTGTTTTTCAGGAGAGATACTTCAAATCACAGGTAGAAGATGGTTCAAAGGGAGGACAGATAATATTTGACAAAATGAAATTCAGATCCCAGGGTGGTGATGGGTTCCTGTATGGGGGTCTTGTCATTGTAGTTCCTTTTAAGAATGTCTTACAAAGTCTATGCGACATGATACCAAAACCATTTTCTCCTATATGAAAATTTGAAATTGCTGCCAACTGGACTCTAATAGTAGCTGCAGCAGCTCCTTCAGTGGAAAGTTTTGCCAGAAATTCTACAATAGAATGTATGGGTGCAAAAAAGGAATCTATCTGATTATTGCCGGCCCATGTAACAAATCTCTTCCATTTACTTCTGTACAGTTTTTGTGTAGATGTTTTATGAGAAGATAACAAAATATGTTTGACTGGAGAGGAAAGGAGAGGAAACCTAATGGTCAGGGGAACTGGAGCAGCCAAGCTGTTAGTTTGAGATTGTCCAGGTTGGGATGAACCACTCCTGACGGGTGAGTCAGAAGGTCTGGAGCAGGTTCCAGAATCCATGGTTCATCCCAAAGATGAGGCTGAAGAAAGGGGAACAGATTTGACAAGGCCAATAGGGGGCAATCAGGATTATTGTCATTTCCAACAAACTTGCTTTCTGCAAACACTTGGGAATTAGAGGGATTGGAGGAAAGGCATAAAGAAGTCCTGGAGGCCAGTCATGAACAAGTGCATCCCTTGGTGACTCCCCCGTGGGAGGGATGAGGGCAAAATAGTTGTTGCATTTGGCATTGGTGGGTGATGCAAAGAGATTGCAGCAAGGCTGGCCATATTTCCGGAAGATCTCTTCCGTAACTTTCTGACTGAGGGACCACTAGTGTAGTCATAGTATGACTGTGCTCAATTTGTCTGCAGTCATGTTAGATTTCCCCCTGTTGCTATCAGAAAGTGGTTGGAAGCCATTGTCCATTGCCAGACCCTCAGAGCTTCTCGACAAAGGGGGTAAGATCTGGTTCCCCCGTTTGTTTATGTACCAGACCACAGACATGTTGGCCAACTGGATTGCTATCATTCCTAGAGGGAGAGTGTCTTGAAATGCTTGCAGTGCTAAAAGCACCACCCTCATCTCCAGGATGCTTATGTGCCAGTGAGCCTCATGTTCCTGCTAGATGCGTTCAACGGTCTTCCCTAGATAATGCCCCCCACTTCCACCCTAGCTGGGAAACATCTGCGGTCACCGTGGCCTGGGGTTGATGGGATGTGAAGTGACAGCCTTGAGATACTAAGGGAGAGTGAATCCACCATTGGAGATCCTTTTTGCAGGGGTTGGTAATCATGATTTTTTTGTGACATTGGAAGTTCTAAGATTGACCATTGTGCAGAAAGTAACCATTGAAGTATTCTCATATGAAGATGAACTAGGTGAATGAGTATGATTGACAACGCCATTTTCCCCAGTACGTGGAGAACCAGTTTTGCAGAAGCTTGCATCTTCCTGATTAACAATCTTACATAATGGTGGAGATTGTCTACTCTATCTTGTGGGAGTCTCAATATCAATGTAGTTGTGTTTATCCCTGCTCCTATGAAGACTACGTTTTGACATGGCCCTAGAGTAGAATTTTCATAGTTTATGGTAATACCTAGGGAGGAACAGAGTTAAACAGTATAGTCCCTGGCTTGTAGCAGAAGATGCCTGGTCAGAGCAGTTATGAGCCAGTTATCCAGATACAGAAACATCCGGAATCCTCAGCATCTCAGGTGAGCCGCCACCACTGCCATTTATTTGGTAAATACTCTGGGGGCTATAGTGAGACCAAAGGGCAGAGCTCAAAACTGGAAGTGACTGGCTCCTAGCTGGAAGCACAAGTACCTTCTGGATCACCTTTCCATTCGAATGTGGTAGGACACATCCTGAAATGCTATAGAATACATCCAATTGTCTTTTTCCAGGAATGGAAGTATTAACTGAAGTGTTACCATCTGGAACTTGGTCTTTTTCACAGATTTGTTCAAATTACTGAGATCCAAAATGGGTTTCCAGTCCCCTGTTTTTTTTGGAACTAAAAAGAATCTTGAGTAGAATGTTCTTCGCGTTTCACTGTTGCAGTCATTACTTGTAGGTTATCCCTGCTTGGTAGCCCTCGGCTGTCCTGAATACCAGAGTAAAGGATTTCCCTCCTGCATCGGCTGTTCAGAGACAGTGGCTGATGCCGGGTCATCAGGGCTATAAAGGGTGACAGCCGACACCATTACATCCATCTTTTTTGTCATGGAGCCCAAAGCAGAAGCAGTTTTGTGAGTGCGACGGTCGGCCATTGCCAGAGTGAGGAAAACTGTCTAAAGCTAAGTACCCCATTGGGGAACATTTTCTTGCTTTTAACCGATGTCAGAGAAAGTCAATAATTGTCTCAGTTGTGGAAAGCAGATTTCACACCGAGACTTCCATTCTCTCTGCATCACTTGTTTAGGCCCAGACCACGACATCCCCTGGTGCTGGTTCTGTGCCCTGTTTAATGCTAGAACCATACGAAGAAGACCTGAAATTGTAACTAGGCATTTTAGTGAGTCTTTTTCTCAACGCAATATGGCTTCGCCCTCTCAACCAGTTACTGTGTCCTCTAAAAGTTAGGCCCTCTGATGACTCAGGTGAAAAGTATGATATTTTTCAACTCAATGCTACAGCTGAACTCAGTGAGGCACCTTTGCAGCCCCTGACACCAGCCGAGGAACCATCGCAGGCCTCTACCGAGACCCATTTGGAGTCTGGTAAGCTGCCAGATCCACCTCCCTCTGCCGGTATGTCACAGTTTTCTCACGCAGTGGGGTCCAGAGCTGCTTTGCAGGCACCGGCTTCCACTGTGGCTCCACAGACTACCAAAGCCAGACTCAGACCAACGACAACCCCACCGGTTAAACTTACTTTGTATAAGACTACTGATCCATCCAGGCCCAAGCCTAAGACTAGTCCCAAAAAAGGTCCCTTCTCAAGGACCCAGCCACTGACCTACACCTAGCCAGCCTGCTCCTCAGTTGCAGCAACTGCTCAGAATGGCAGAAGGCTTGATGACTCTTATTAGGGGAAGCCAGCCCTATCCTACCACCCCAGCCAAAAGAAAAAGGGACGCCTCCCCTGAGGTCCACTCTGACCAGGAATCAGAAGAATCTGTCCTTGAGGAGCCAGCCATGGAAGACCAGCTCTTAACAGCATTTGAGGACTCTGATGCTGATGACCCCATCCCATCCGCCTCCCTCCCTGAGGACTTTTCTTTTGGGGAAACCTTAAATTCCCTCAGAGAACACTTTCAGTGGAAGGCCCAAGATTACCCTCAGTCTAAGAAGAGACTGAGAGAGTTCCTTGACCTGCCCCAGCATAAACCTGTGGCCATTCCACCTTTCCTGGATGTAGTGGAGGATGTTTTTCTAGAATCTGCCCTTTCATCAGATTCTCTCCCCCCAGCACCCAGAAAACCAGACCGATATTACAGAGTGCAGGGCACCCACAAATATCTTTCCAAGAACCCTACTGCAGACCCTGAAGTTATTACTCAAAGCCCTAAAGAAGCAAAGGCAAACTCATGTAGAAATTCCATCCCAGCTGACAAAGAAAGCAGGGTTGTAGACAGAATGGAAAAATGAGTATACACTTCAGCCACTTTAGCTGTAAGAGCATTAAATTGTCAAGTCCGTTTGCTCAAATTCCAGCAAAATGTCCTTGAACTGATTAAGCAGAAGTTATCTTCCATCCCTGACAATAGCACTACCAGAGAATTAACAGACCTCATACAGTCTAGCTCTCAGGTAGCCAAACACTCCTTGCATTATGGTTTTGATGCCTTAGAAGCTTCTACCAGGGCTGCAGTCACATGCTCAGTAACCAGAAGGTATGCCTGGTTAAGGGAGCAGCCTTTGCCTTACCAGGTAAAATCCAAACTGCTAGATGCCCCTTAGATAAAGACCAGTTGTTTGGACCTAAAGTGGAAGGGTCATTAAGAAAATGGAGAACAAAGCCAAGTCCATGCAAACTGTCAAGGATTTCTTACAGGTACAACCTCCCAGGTTCAGCAGAAACTTCTCCACTAAACACTGGTCCTTTCCCTCTCAGACAAAACCAGTCCAGAGAAAGGGATGCAGAGACAGAACCCCTAGGCATCAGTCCCATAGCCAACAAAGACAAAGGCAGTGGTACACTGTTGCTCCAAGGCAAGGGAGTTCTATACCAACTCCCTTCTCTAAGGAGTATCAATGACTCGCTCCCCTCCCCTCTGCCCTTCAGGTCACCCAACAGGCTAGGAGGAAGACTTTCCCTCTTCCTAGAAAACTGGCAGGCCATCACCTCAAATCTATGGGTCCTAAACATTATTACCAGTGGGTACAAATTCTATTTCAGAGAAAACCCAAAACGGTCAGGTTGCCCATCTGTCCCTGCAAATCAGAGGACCGAAGCTATTCATCAGATCAGAAAGCTTCATGCCGAGGGTGCTGTAGAACCTGTACCAAAGGAACAGACTGGAAAAGGATTTTATTCAGGACTGTTCCTGATTCCCAGAAAAAAGGGCACCTGGTACCCTATCCTAGACCTCTCCACCCTGAATCTGCTTTTGTGTTCTTGTAAAAAAAAAGTTGTGTTTCTGGTCTTTGGTGCAGGCTGGAGAAGTTGTTTGACCGCAACTGAGCTACAAAATATAAGTATTTTTTGATTATTTTAACAGATTACTGTTTTTATAATTTAATATATATAAAGCACTTTGTCTATTCAGAATCTTCAGAAATCTTTTTCTGTTTAAAAACTTTCATAGCTTGTTGTCTTAGGCTATTTTGTCCCACCCTCCCTCCCTGTTGGTGTCTTGCTCTTATACTTGGTGGCTTTGCAGTTGCCCGCCCCTACTGTGACACACCTCCCAGTCTAGTGTCATTAGCTCATTCTTCTTAATACAGAGAGAACATTTGATAAGGCCTTCTGTTCCTCCTTTTTACCTTTTCAAAAGTAAAACAAAACTTTTTTTCTTCTTAGCCTGAACCTTCTTGTGTTCTGACTGTCCTTCTCAAACATATTGGAAATATACAGTATATTTCAGAGCATTTGTTATAACTGTATTTGCTATAACTGATTTAAGTATTTTTTCTGGCTTTTTGAATATTTACTGCTTAGCGACTGCATCTTAGCCTGTTTATACAGCTCTGCATTCTATTTAAACTGTTTTTGTGTTGATTAACTGTTTTGCACTCTTAAAAGTTATTTGTTGCTTAATAGTACCTGTAGGCTAACACACTCAAGTGTGCTAGCCGCTTAAAAGCATTTATAGCATTTACTGTCTGTTTTTTTCCTTGTCTCTGTAAAAAAAAAAAAAAAAAAAAAAATCTCTTGTTTTCCCACCTTACTGAACTAGAGTAGTCCAGTTTCAGAGTTGCTGATCCCTGGGCTTTGTTTTTAGTTCCTGTTACTGATCCATTGCCTTATTAGGAAGGAGGAAGTTTCTTTGCTTACCAGTGGGAGTGGGAAGCACTGAGCAGCCTTTTGTCCGAATTGGTGAAGTTTCAGCCAGAAACTAGTAGTCTATTGGTCGTTTGGGCCAATTCCTAGCTCCTTTCAGCCCCTGCTATAAAACACGCTAAACACGTGTTTTCCAGCTTGTACCAACTCTGCACAGATCCTCGTGGTGGCCTGCAGAGTGATCCAAGCAGCAGAGAGCTAAAAGAGTGACTTTCTACCAGATATAAGTATTTTTTGTGGCTTTCCCACTGTTATTAAGCTAGCGACTGCATTTCGCCTGTTTTACTGCTACTTTAAGTGATTTCTGCATTTTACACTGTTTATTGCACTTTAAGTTACTAATTGTTGCAAATTGTGTAGGCTACACACTAAAGTGCGCTAGCCGATTTACAGCATTTATAGCATTTACTGTCTGTTTTTTTCCTTATCTCTGTAATAAAACAAAAATCTCTTGTTTTCCCACTTTACTGAACTAGAGTAGTCCAGTTTCAGAGTTGCTGATCCCTGGGCTTTGTTTTTAGTTCCTGTTACTGATCCATTGCCTTATTAGGAAGGAGGGAAGTTTCTTTGCTTACCAGTGGGAGTGGGAAGCACTGAGCAGCCTTTTGTCCGATTGGTGACGTTTCAGCCAGAAACTAGTAGTCTATTGGTCGTTTGGGCCAATTCCTAGCTCCTTTCAGCCCCTGCTATAAAACACGCTAAACACGTGTTTTCCAGCTTGTACCAACTCTGCACAGATCCTCGTGGTGGCCTGCAGAGTGATCCAAGCAGCAGAGAGCTAAAGAGTGACTTTCTACCAGATATAAGTATTTTTGTGGCTTTCCCACTGTTATTAAGCTAGCGACTGCATTTCGCCTGTTTTACTGCTACTTTAAGTGATTTCTGCATTTTACACTGTTTATTGCACTTTAAGTTACTAATTGTTGCAAATTGTTTCTGTAGGCTACACACTAAAGTTCGCTAGCCGATTTACAGCATTTATAGCATTTACTGTCTGTTTTTCCTTATCTCTGTAATAAAACAAAAATCTCTTGTTTTCCCACTTTACTGAACTAGAGTAGTCCAGTTTCAGAGTTGCTGATCCCTGGGCTTTGTTTTTAGTTCCTGTTACTGATCCATTGCCTTATTAGGAAGGAGGGAAGTTTCTTTGCTTACCAGTGGGAGTGGGAAGCACTGAGCGCCTTTTGTCCGATTTGGTGAAGTTTCAGCCAGAAACTAGTAGTCCATTGGTCGTTTTGGGCCAATTCCTAGCTCCCTTCAGCCCCTGCTATAAAACACGCTAAACTGTACTGCTGATCTAACCAGCATATCCTATAACTGAAAAGTTCATCTCTACTTGATTCCCAAGTAGACTATTCTCTATCTGTAAAGCCTAGCACTTACTCCTACAGTACTTGCACCTTGATAAAGCACTCTTATTATAGATAGTACCCCACCAGCCCAAAACCCACTTCCCGGAGTCCTTTGAAAGTTCTTTATCTACTACTTCTAGTATGTCGAGGGATCAGTTGCTAGTGTCCTCTCCAGCTCAACTGGTGAACCTGGGAATATTGAGGCAATGTTACAATTGCCTCATGTACCTGAACAATCCTCTCCTTCTCCCACAAAACACAAATACATGAGAGATGCAACTATACGGCCAAACTGGAGGCTGAGCTCTCTCAACATAGGACTGGCAAGACCAGACAGGAGGAGAAGGCAACCACACACAATACATACCCAGTCACACATGGTACCATCACAACTTCAAATCATACACATACTCACACAAAGACATACTGGAGGCTCTGGTCAAAATTTAGCAAAACAGCAGAGGCCACCAAAGCAAACACCCAAACAACTACCACCTCACGACCCAACACATGCAACACATAGACCACACAGTCAGAGTGTCAAACAGTCACAGCCCTTAAGGCCAAACAAAATGCCAGACACACTTGTCATTGGTGATTCCATAGTCAGGCACACTGGCGTCCGCTCACCAGACTGAGTAAGGAGAAGGTCACAGTAAGCTGCCTGTCGGGCTAGAATCCGCCACATAACGCAAGCACTCAGGTCTCTCAACAGCAGGTACAAGTACGACTCAGTCATTGTCCACGCTGGTGTCAGCGACCTGAGGCGTACCTCCTTGGACTACATGAAAGGGACGTCGAGGAGCTCTCTGATTATGTAGCCCAGGCAGGTATGACCCTGACCTTGAGCAGTATCCTACCTTCACCTAGAATGATGCCACAATACAGTGATAAGATGATCAGCTTTAATAATTGGCTTAAATTCTGGTGTCATTCAAAGGGGATCCAATGTCTGTCTGCTTGGGATGACATGCTGGACAAGCCACGCTGCTTCAAGGGCGGCTTGCACCTGTCACCCTGGGCTTCCGGATATTGGCAAAGGCTCTTGCCACCCCATAGTGCCTTTTTAGGCAAGGCTCAAATTCTAAACCTACCACCCTAGAACACCAAAAAGGAAAAAATCTAAGGGTAATGCTGCTCAATGCCAGAAGTCTCAGTCTCAAGATGCACGCACTCGAGGCCCTTCTCAATATGGAGAACATCGATGTCTGTGCTGTGACAGAAACCTGGTTCAAGGCTCCTGAGAGCACCCCAGCACTAACAGGTTTCACCTCATATCATACGTTCCGCCCCCAAAATCCAGACAACACCAAGAAAGGAGGGGGGGTGTCCATATTCATAAAGGACACCCACACCTCAAGGTTGGTGGCAACGCACGATGCATCGGAGACCATCCAGGTGCAATTAACCATAGGCAAGACTGCTCTGCAATTTGTAGCATGTTACAGGCCACCCTCTCAAACTCAGGAACCTCACATGGCCTTCCTGAAAACATTGGAGGGGATAAATGTATCTCCAAACACCATCATACTAGGTGACTTCAACTACCCTAATATAGACTGGGAACACTACTCAAGCCCGAACACTCTAACCCAAAGATTCCTGGAGTTCATAAACTCAAATGCCATGGAACAACTAGTCACCATCCCCACAAGAGGTGAAAACATACTTGATCTCATCATCACGAACATGGGATCAAAATGTTCAACACCGAAGTATACCCCTCACTGGTGAGATCAGATCATAAACTAATCTCGCTGGAGGTCCTCATCCCGCCCCACCTGAAACAAAAAGACCACAGTGAAAAACTTCTCAAAAGCCGATTTCACACTTCTAAAAACTAGTGTGGTCTCCTTTAAGGCCCCTGAGCCAGTGGTAAACATTACTCAAACCGCTGAATCACTTACAAATGCCTTCTACCAGCACCTACAGGACTGCATGGATCAGGCAATCCCAAACAAAACTAAGACTCTCTGTACCAAAGGCAAGCGTCCAGTCTGGTGGACCCCAGCCATAAACAAGCTCTACAACAAAAGGAGGAAGCTACTACAAGATAGAGCAAAATCCTTGAAAGGTAAGACACCTTTGATCATTATAAGTAAAAACTAAGAGCTCTCATAAAATCATCCAAGGCAAATTTTGAGAGAAAAATCGCCAAGGACTCTAAAGACAATCATAAGGCCTTCTTTAGCTATGTTAGAAACCTAGGAGGAAACTCCCAGATATGCTCAGAATTAGTTCAAAATGATGTGAAAATTACTGAACCTACACACATTGCTAACATACTGGCTGACAGGTTCAGTGCAAACTTCTCCCCCTCCCCAAAGGAGAGATATCTATTCCAGAGGATTGTAGCCCCCAAACATCTCCAATGCCCAGGTGAGAACTGCCCTCACTAAGGCAAAAACACAGCATCCATGGGACCGGATGGTGTCCCGGCTGTGTGCTTCATGAACTCAACGAGGAATTAAACCCACAGTTAGGACAGCTGCTTACTCTTAGCCTCACTTCAGGATACGCACCCACGGAGTAGCGCCGGCGACTGTGGTCCCACTTCATAAGGCGGTGCCTCCACAGACCCTGGAAATTACCGCCCCATTAGCTTGACAAGCCTTATCTGCAAAGCCATGGAGTGGATCATAATGGAACTCATAAATAAAGACATAGGGAACTTGCAGACTTTGGATCCAACCCAGTTTGGCTTTGTCAAAGGCAGATCCTGCCTCTTAAACTTGGTTGACTTTTGTGAGACGGTCACCAAGGCCATTGATGAGGGAAAGGCAGGCCGTACAGCCTACCTCGACCTGGCAAAGGCCTTGACACAATACCCCACTCAGGTATCATCGAAAAACTCATCAGCTTGAATGTAAACCCATACATCACAAGATGGGTTGCAAACTGGCTAAGCGACAGAACCCACAGGGTCAGAGTTGCTGGAGCCATGTCAGACTCAAAGCCTGTCACAAGTGGTGTCCCACAGGGCTCAGTCCTGGGTCCACTCTTGTTCGGCATCTACTTTTCTGAAGTACAAGCAAACACAGGAGGGTTATGGCTGACAAAGTTTGCAGATGACTGCAAACTGCGCCATAGTCGAAAACACATCTGACACAGATATCCTCCAGAAGGGCCTCACAGAAACGGATAACTGGTGCCAGAGCCATGGCCTGAAGTTAAACGCCAAAAAATGCATAGTCATACCCTTCGGGAAAAACAAGGTTACCCCTAGCTACCATATAGGTGACAATCCACTGAGCACAGAAAAAGTCATCAGGGATCTGGGGACCCAAGTTGACAGTAGTCTTCGTTTGACACTCATGTTGCTAAAGTAGTTAGGAAAACCTTCTATATCGCCCACCTGATCATGAAGGGATTCACATCTAGATCAAGAGAGGTCATCGTCCCCTGTACTCATCACTCATTAGACCTATGATTGAGTACAATGCCCCGTTCGAAATGTATCTGACCAGACACCTGATGCAGCTTGAAAGGCCCCAAAAGTTCCTCACCAAAAGGATAAAGGGTCTCAAAATATGTCTTATGCTGCCCGACTGAAAGAACTCCAGCTTTATTCAGTCTCATACCGCTTGCTCAGAGGTGACCTGTGCCTGACATATAAGGCCATGTCAAACCCAGATTTGATGAATATGCTTCACCTCAAAAAATCTAGATCCCTCAGAACCACAAGGGCGGGAGACTTAAACCTTGACACGGTTATAAATAGAATGTGCTGGAGGGACAGATTCATCACCCAGAGACTCCCTATGCTGTGGAACAAAATCCCGGTACATGTGAGGCAGAGCACCTCGCTGGCCTTGTTCAAGAGGAATCTTGACCAATGGATGGGAGATCGCAGATATACCCCAGGGATTACTTCAGTGTCACTGCTTGACAGAGGCACAGAAGAATGATAGGCATAGTTTTTATTCAAACTAAAGGGGTGGCGAAAGCCACATAACTATGGGCTAGGCTTATAAATGCCCTTGGGCAGATAGCCTAGTATGAACCTATGAATCTATGAACCTATTTCCAAAAATACAAGATACTGACTCTACAAAAATGACTACCTATGTTCCTGCCACAAGCCTGGCTAGTGACCATAGATCTGAAGGATGCCTACCTGCAGATCCCTACCAGACAGTCCTGCAGGAGTTACCTAAGGTTCACAGCAGGGTCCCAAGACTTTCAGTTCTCTGCTTTGCCCTTTGGCTTATCCACTGCTCCCAGAGTCTTTACCAAACACCTAGCTCCAGTCATTGCATTTTGCAGACAGAAGGGCATACACATTTACTCCTATCAAGACGACTGCCTCATACAGGCAGAAACCAAGGAAAAACTCCTGCAGGAACTCTCCTTTGTACAAACCCTACTAACCTCTGTGAGATTCATCATCAACCGGGAAAAGTCCCATCTACAGCCCACATGAAGGATTACCTTCCTGGGCACCCTTCTAGACACATCAGCACAAATGACCTTCCTCCCCCCTCAGAAGTAGGTCTTCCTACAGTCTTACTTCATCCAGCTGGCACACAAAACCCACCTCAAAACCAGAAAAATCTTGCAAGCCCTGGGATACATGGCCTCCTGCATCCTGCTGGTACTCCTTGCCAGGCTACACATAAGAAAATTGCAATGGTACCTAAGGAATCTGTGGTGCCAGCACTCCGAGTCAATGGAACACCAACTCCCCCTGATTCCTTGTCTGGGGAAGAAGTTCCTATGTTGGGCTGAGGCTTGCAACCTAAACAAAGGTTTCCGCTTTGTCCGTCAGCCACATGGCCAAACTATAACCACAGATGCCTCAAACATTGCCTGCAGAGCTCACAAAGAACACTGCAAATTCAAGCCTTTTGGGAACAGGAGATTCAGGCTCTCCATTTCAATGTGAAAGAAATGCTGGCAGTGCACAGAGCAATTCTAATCTTCCAAGAACATTTGTCACCAGAAGTTCCTTTTAATCAAGACAGACAACACAACTGTCATGTGATGCATCAACAAGCAAGGGAGCACCCATTCTAACCCCATGTGTCACCTAGCTATGAAAATCTGGCAGTCAACCTCAAACCTGGGACTGTACCTGATAGCACAATACCTTCCAAGGAAACAAAACACCCTGGCAGACCAATTAAGCAGGCAACTCCTGGATCTGCATGAGTGGCAGTTGCACAGGAAGCCCTTACTTCAGATCAATCAAGTCTGGGGTAACCAGACATAGACCTTTTTGCAAACTACCAGAACCACCAGCTAACAAAATTTTGCTCAAGAGAGTTTCACCAGAAGTTTGGAGGATGGACGGCCTGTCCTTTCATTGGGGCAGCCTGTTTGTATACGCTTTCCCACCACTGCTTCTGATACCCAGGGTGCTGCTCAAGATCAGAGAGAAAGGGCCAAGGGCAATCCTAATTGCCCCAGACTGGCCGAGGCAGCACTGGTATCCCATGCTGCTTAGTCTGAGAAAGTACCCTCCCATCCTCCAACCCCCCTCCACAGACCTTCTCACACAACAGAGAGGGAAGCTACTGCACCCAGGCCTGTCCACTCTCAATTTAACTGCATGGTTGATTTCTCAAAGGCAGATAACACTGTAGCTCTCAGCAAGCAAGTGTTAGACATTATTAAAGAGGCTCATAGACCCAGCACCAGAAAATCTTATTCAGCAAAATGGAAAAGGTTCACCTGCTGGTGCAGCAGCAGAACGCAGACAGCACCCATGCCACTTTAACACTGGTTCTGGACTACCTGGCAGAGCTTCTAGAAAAGGGGTTGTCCTACTCCTCTATCAAGACTCATGTTTCAGCTATCTCAGCCTATGTCCAGGAGGAGCAACCCTTGTTGTCTCAGCACCTCTTAAAACAGTTCCTCAGAGGTGTAGTTCAATATCAGACTCCCTAGAAGGCCACCTGCACCATCTTGGGATCTTAACTTTGTTTTGGAAAAGTTGACTCTCCCCCCTTTTGAACCAGCATCCTCAGCAGATCTCAAGTACCCCTCTTGTAAAACTGCCCTATTGATAGCCATCACTTCTGCCAGGAGAGTATCTGAGCTCCAGGCCCTAACAACCACTGAGCCCTTCATCATCTTCCATGCAAACAGGGTCTGTCTGAGAACCAACCCCATCTTTATGCCCAAGGTAGTATCGAAGGTAACCCTTAACCAGACCATTCACCTACCTACTTTCTTCCCAAAGCCTACCAATAAAGGAGAAAGAATTCTGCATACCCTGGACATACACAGGCAACTGAGATTTTACCATGACAGGACCAAATCAGTCAGAAAAACTGATCAGCTCCTGGTTTTGTTCGCCCCTGGGGCAGAGGGGAAACCCATTACTAAGCAGACCATTTCAATGGATCTCTCATTGCATACATTTCTGCTATGTCTTCCATGGAAAGAGTCCTCCTAAATCCATTAGGTCTCACTCCTGTAGAGCAGCCTCTACTTCCACAGCCTTCCTGAGAGGGGTTTCTACCAAGGATATCCCAGAGCCTGCTACATGGACATCTATCCACACATTTGCTAAGCACTATCAGCTGGCTACATTCTCCAAAACCAGGGCAGGATTTGCATCTGCAATCCTGCAGGGCATGCTAGCATCCCAATAACCTATATAACATACCTCCACCCACTTCCTTAGCTTTGAGAATCTTTCCACAAGTGATGACTGCAACAGTGACACACGAAGAACATAGTACAGTTGTGTACACTTACCATAAGTGCAGATGTTCAAGTGTATTCACTGCTGCAGTCCTGTTTCCCTCCCATCTTCCCCTGTTTTGCTATATCCTCTTAGGGACTCCTGACTAGTGGAAGGCAAGAAAAACTGATGTAATGGCCTTGGTTGATACCCTTTATAGCCCTGATGACCAGACATTAGCCACTATCTTTGAACAGCCAATGCAGGAGGGAAATTCTTTACTTTGGTATTCAGGCCATCTGAGGGCTACCCAGCAGGGATAACCACAAGTGATGACTGCAACAGTAAATACACTCGAACATCTACATTTATGGTAAGTGTACACAACTGTACTTTCTGGATCCTCTCTGGTCTGCGAGGACTTTTTGGATGACTCTTTTTCTTAACAACTTTTGGATTTCTTATGCTGCTTGTTCCTTTTGACTGGATGGAATGTCTGGAAATTACTTGTTTATGGGACTGGAGAAGGAGAAGGGAATGACATATCCTCTGGATATTATGTCCTGCACCCATTTGTCATTTATCTTTTGCCAGGTTTCGTGGTGCAAGGACACTTGACCACTGACTGCCTCCAGAGGTGAGCAATCTGGCACTCCTTCAGGAGCACTGGAAGGGTCTACCAAAGAAAGATTTTCTGGAGCCCTGATTCTGCAAGCCTCCCCTGCCACAAGAGTGGCATCTTCCATTATTGTTCTCCCCTCTGTCTCTAGGGGAACTTTCACCTTGTGTGTCCTGGAAAGACCTTTGTGACTTTCTAAACCACATTTTCCCACTACCTCTCTGACCTTTGGAAAACCTTTGGGAAAGGGTCTGGTATGTGTGGAAAAATGCACTCCAGTGGCAGATAAAGTCTGGCCTTCCTGTTCACACCTGGTAAGTGTCTCTTTAACTTTAGGCCCAAAATGAGAAGAACCATCAAAAGAGGTGTTAATGAAATAAGACTTGAAAGGCTCCAAGAAATCGCAAAGGAGCATCCAGGCCTGCCTCCTGAGAGAGATGCCTGAACCCGCCACCCTACTCATTCCATCTGCTGCATACGATATGAGCCTCATGGATGAGTTCATGACTGAAATGAGGGTGGAGAGCTGACCATTGACTTTATCTGCCACCGTGTCAGCTACAGTTCCTTGGAGGGAGTCTGACAGTTTCTTTAACAGGTTCCTCTGTAATCTTTTGAAGTGGGTAAGGTGTTTCAGTGACTGTAAGGCAAAGATCACTGACAAAAAGATGCACCCATACCTGTCTGCGGTCCTGGAATCCTTATTTGGAGGATGGAGAGAGGAACTGGTTTCAGATAGCTCCTTTTTGGTGGCTGCTGCTACAACCATGGCATTAACTGCTTCATGTTTTGTTAAGAATGTGTTGTCCTTTGGGGCAGTAATGTATTTGTTTGGTTTTCTATGAGTAGGTTCTATGGAGTCTGTGGTTTCCCAAGCCTTCTGAGAGATTAACTCCATAAGCTGATCAGAAGAAGGGGTCACCCAAGAGGTCGAAGGGTGAGATCCAAAGGCCTTCAGGTAAACCAACTCCTCAGCCAAAGGGGATGTGGACTGCCAGTCACCTCTCTGCTTTAAAATTTCCAGGATGTCTCCAAAGGAGACATCATCAGGAGGTAACCATGGGGACCTTTCTGTTTCATCGAGGTTAGTATCTGATGTGTTAGACTCCTCCAGGGAGTCAAGATGCTTCCTCTTGCAGGTCCTCTTCTGAGGAACCTCCTCAGTGGGATATTCTGAGGAGGTTTCAGAAGAGGGAGGAGTCTCCTGTTGGATATCCTAAGACCTAAGGTCTCTGCAGTCCTGTAGAGAGGGTATATGAGAAGCCAAAGATACCTGCATAGAACTAGGAGGAAGATCTGAGGTGAATTGTGTCTTAGACTTGGAAGTAGTCAGAACCCTCCTCATGACTTCAAAGGCAGTCTGCCCCTGCTCCAAAGAACACCCCGGGTCCAATAAAAGGGTTGTCAGGGTCGAAGAAATCTCTGGAGCAGAAGATAGAAGCTCCAAAGCAGAGGTAGGAGATGGACTCACCCATGCCGAGGCCCCAAGAGGCAGGGTTGGATTTGGTGAGATTCAAATCGGCTCAGCAGACCTGACCAGAGAACGTCGGCTCCCATAAGATTCCTCCTCCAACTGTGTTGAACCACTCTGGGCAAATACCAGATCTGAGGAACCTCTGGGTCACAGATCTGATACAGACCAAGCTGGATGTCAGAATCTTCTGGCTCCAAAACCAAGGCTCGGATCGGAGGACAGGCACTGAGGAGGAAGACCGTGTCTGATCCAATTCCTTAGGTTTCGGATCCAATAATAATTTGGCCAAGGCTGGTGTCTTTAGCAACCTTTGCAGCACCCTATCCACATCTTCATTGGATAGACTCCTGGTGGACCGGGTAAAGAGGGTAAGAGATCTTGATCTTGTCAACAAAGGTTATGAGAGCCGAGAGGGGATCAGTTCCAAAGAAGGCGATCAGCTCCAATACCTCAATTCAGTAAGCAAGGCAGGCTTTGGAGAAGAGGGTTCCAATTACTCTGAAGATGTCTTAGATCCAATTTCAGTTGTCTGCTCTGAGTGTTCCTTTGGAACCAACAGTTTAGGTGCTTTTTCCTTCTGCTCTGATGTAGATTTCAGCTCTGAAGAAGCACATCTTTGGTGTTTTTCCAACTTGCCAGAGTTTGAAGTAGACTCTGGTTGAATCCATGGCAAATGAAGCACAACACTTGCAGGTGAAGAGACCCCAAGCAATACACACGTAAAGTTTGTGAAACACTAAGGGGAATCTTTTATCCACATTGCTTGCACTTTTTGAAGCCAAGAGGTTTCCAGTCCTGCTTTTGAGACATTGTATCTAAATAAAGGAAGAAAGAAGAGAAATATGCACACAAAGACTTGAAAACAGTCCTCTAATTTTAACAGACCAGAAATTTTTAGGAAGGAAAGAGAAAACTTTTTTTTTTAATAAAATCATCCTCTAACTAAAATGGATGATAAAGAAAAAAGGAAAAGGAAATAGATATAAAGGGGGAAACGTCCTCTAAGTCAAACAGACATCAGTTAGACATCCTCTAACTTAAACAGATGCTAACAAAAGAATCTAAAGGGGACTAACACTCACTCTATACCTCTAATAGAAAAGGAACAGGGTAAGGATATATAAACAGTTAAGAAGAAAAACTAATCTAAGGTTAAATTTAACAGGAAAAGATACTATAAATATCAAGAAATACTTAGTCCAGAGCTTGCTAGAGAACTTCCTTCTCAGAGCTGCAAACAAGATTTGAGGAAGCTACGGAGTTACATTATGGGTAAGGAAGGATGCCCACAAGCTTTGCTGAAGACCTCGAGCTTATGAATTAGCTGAGACAGATCCAAAGGATCCGATCCAACTCATCAGTGAGAATAAAGGCAAGATTGACAGCATCACATCATTTGTTTGCAGTTTATAGGCAGTTTGTAAGTGAGGACAACACAAAGACTGATGCCATTCACTAGCCAGTCTTAAACATTGTGTACGTAAGTGTGTAAAGCACTTTTGTATAAATAATATTTTTTGGTTGCTTTTGTTCATTGCCAGTACAATTGCATGAAACACAAAATATCATGCCATTTCATCAGTGATGGATAACATTAAAAAAAATGTAAGCCTGATCATTACAAATGTAAAAGAGTGCATTTACATGTGTGATCATAACTTTATTTATATTAAAATACAAATTAAGTAAACTAAAATACACTTTCAAAAACATATTTTAATGTGGGAGTTCCTCCCACACCCCCAAATTTGCACACCAACGGGACTTAAATGTACTAACTTCACAAACAGAGACAAATCCAGAGAATTACCTTATAGTTGATCTTCAGCAAATCAACTAACATAATTCGACCAAGTGTGACACCCTAGTTTTTAACACCAAAACACATGGATGATTAAACGACTCTTCAGTGAAAGATGCTGCACCCATGTTATATACACATACACATAAATGTGTGTGTGTGTGTGTGTGTGTGTGTGTGTGTGTGTGTGTGTGTGTGTGTGTGTGTGTGTGTGTGTGTGTATATATATATATATATATATATATATGTATATGTATATATATATATATATATATATATGTATTTATATATATATATATATATATATATATATATATGTATATATATATATATATATATAATATATATATATATATATGTATTTATATATATATATATATATATATATATATATACGTATGTATGTTGGTGCGTAAAATTTTATAATATATGGCTCTGTTCCATTGATCGAATGTACTTAATGTCAAATCAAATGTCAAAATGTCAAATGTAAAATACCGACATTAAAGAGTTTGAAAGTACATAATACTGAATGCCCTAAACATCATATCTGCAAAAGACTGAGAAAGGAAAACTATTTCCTTTCCTCATCTCCAAACTAAGTCCCCACCCTTAACACTAGCCTCAGATTCATCTGAATAGCAGCAGTGTTATGGAACGTTTTTTAAGATGAGCTGTAGGGTTAGGGGTTAGCACCCATTACTAATACGGTGCAGGTAAAGATTCCACAATAAAATATATAATAACAACTTGCAATATGAATGACTTTGCACCAAGAGACTATATTACAAGCTGATACTTACAGGTAAGAACATATGAGATAAGGAAATATATTCCATAAGGGCAACATATTCTATGGACAGTGAATCTTTCTTTTTGTAAATGCCTTCCACAATGGAAATTTAGAGAAGTTGCACATTTTCAAAGTATGATATAATAAGCTGTAGCTTTTCTTGTTATAAGCATTCTTTCAAAAGAAGTCCTGTCTATGTAGAATTTAATCATGGCTTAACTTGTCAGCTTCATGTAGCTAGTTATGTGCTTGTCCATCTTACTTGCTTGGTATAAATAATATTATCATGTGTAGGTGTAGGGTTGCCACGCCCCTTGCATCACCCATAACTCCGCCCATTCCCACCCCTCTCCCAGCCATGCCCCACCCATTTTGTGACCTCATCATGACACCAGTTGATGGGAACGCCCTCTTTTTCTGTTCTGGATGCCTGCTTTCAGCCGATTTCTCCCCAGTTGCCATAAACACAGAAACTCTCACTCTGCATACTGTCTTGTGCTTTATTCTACAGTTATTATTACAGATATTTGGATTTAATTTAAAACATTTATTTCAAATTTTATAGCACAAACTAACAAAGCAATACAGTCTCACAATAAAAACAGACAGCATTAAAACTACTCTGCCTTTAAATCTCACATTCATCTAAACAGCATTGCACATTGTTTTCCCAAGTTTGGGATGATAACATTTTAAAATGTTCTAAGAAATGATAGTATTAACAACAATCATATCTCACATCAATAACAGACCTGAAAATCTTAGCTGTCCAACTCTTATTAAAAATAAGGTCAGCACAGTAATGCATTCATATAACTGTGAACCCCAGATGCAAGAATCAGGTTCAAAGGCACAAAATTAGTGAGGGAGTTTAAATATTCCTGTGTACATTTTCTGTAGGTTGCAAAGAAAAAAGCTCAAGCATCAGTCACCATTTAGTGACTGCAAGCTTGAAGGATTTACCAGAAACCAAAAGCCTTACTAAAAACTACCTCACATATAACACAAAATCAGGGAAGTCCTTTCAAATCAGGAAGAGCTGAGAGATATGAATATCTGGTTGTCTGCATGACCGAGGTAAACATTCCTGCAACAAACCACATCATTTTGTGTTGATTCATCCCACCCTCATCACTTTTAGTCTCAGCAGGCCAGGCCCTCACAGTACCACTGTCTCTGTAAACTCCCAATGCTGATACTACAGGCTACAGCTAATAACATCAGAGTTTCATGGCTTTCTATTTACTACAGCCATATATTACCTATAACAGCTAGCTACTAGTTCTCTTTTTCTTGCTCAGTTATGCTGCCTTTTTTTTAAAACAAATTTATTGTTTTAACATATAAGAGAAATATCATAACAATTTTATACAAATAATTAAAAATAGGTATTATTATAATATTCAACAAAACAACTAAAGTATTTACAAAGACATCCACTACAATCAGATCAATTAATTAAACTAAAATACTGTGCTATTGAAATTAGAATTTTTTTAACAAATTTTGTAAATTATCCCATACAATAAAATGTGATGTTTTTCTAGTTGTTCTCATTCTAATTGTGCTTATTTCCATATGACACATTATATTCATAACATTTTTAAATTCATTGAACGAAGGAGGTGTATCTGAAATCCAATTTCTAGTTATTATTTTCCTAGCCACTGCTAGGATAGACCATAACAAGGGAAGCTTAATCTTTTTAACACATTGAGGTACAGGTGTGTTGAATAATATAAGAGACTTAGAAATAATGAAATTATCTGTAAAAAGAGCCTGCAAAAATTCATTAATTGACTTCCAGTATTCTTTCAACTTCATACAGTCGTAAAACATATGAACCCAGTCAGCATTAATTTCTACATTACATCTCTTACATAGATTATCTTTATTATTAATTTTATTCATCATCAAAGGTGTATAAAAAGATCTATGTAAAAATTTCCATGTATAAAGTCTCCAGACAATGGAAGATGTAGTTCTATAAGCAGATTCCAATATATATTGTTTATCTTGTTGAGTTGGTGGGTCCCCATTAATAGAGGTGAAATAATTCCAGTATGAATCTACATTGTAAAAAGTTTCTTGTCTGATAATTTTATGTATATATGAAAGTTTACCTTTATCAGAAACTTTATGCTGTAAATTTATTATCAAGTAATCAATCAGTTTTGGAATAGATTCTTTAACTGTTATAGACATTAGATCTATTCTATCAATGAGATGTTGTCTAAAGATCTGAACCTCTAACCAGCAAGTTTCTCTTAGATCAAATTCTTGTTTTAAGAAATCTAGATTTTAACTTTATTATCAGATATCAGCTGATACCAGTACTTTAGATTATTATCTATAGCTAAATGAGCTCCTTCAGAAGTAGATGACATAAGCATACCCTGAGTATAAATTATAGGGAATACAATAAAATTCCATTCCCTATACTTAGGGTGCATGAATATAAAGTTACGATAACTAATAATAATATTTAATGGGTAACAGACCATATGTTTACGTGTAATAGGTGAAGTACAAAATTCCTTTAGCAACCACAACATGGAGTTATTTATAATCATATTTTTATGTGTTAAGGAGATTTTCATGAAATGCATACTAATTAGCTCCCAATAATCTTTCCATTTTGACATATGACCGATCTATTAATAAAGTAATAACTTTTATAATAGAAGAGATAATATATAAATTAAAGTCTGGAAAAGAAATACCCGCTTGAGACCAGCTATTAGTATGTTTCTTTAATGCAATCCTAGGTCTATTAGGTGCCCATAAGAAATTTAACATTAGTGTATTCAGTTTCTTGATAGTTATTTTTGTAGGTGAAAGTATTATTGATTGTATTAAGTATAAAATCTTGGGAATATTATCATTTTAATAATTGTAAGTCTCTCCTCCATAGTAAAAACATATTATTCCAGGTATTAAAAGATTTTGTATATTAAGAAAACAGGTATTATAGTTATTATATATAATAGATTTAATATCTTTAGATAGTATTATACCTAAATAAGTTATCTGACCTGAGTTGGGTACATATTTAGTAAAATCACTAATGAGAGTATTTTTCGTGTATATATAGGTAGTATTTTAGTTTTTCTTCATTGAATATTAAACCAGAAATACTTTTAAAATTCATCATTTTATCAAATAAAGACTGCATAGAAGAATTAGATCCTGCTGATGTAATTAGAACATCATCTGCAAAAAGTTGATTTTTTGACGTTGTATTTTCTTCTATTTCAAAACCCTCTATGTCAGTACTGTTTCTAATCAAATTAGCCCAAGGCTCCATTACTAAAGTGAATAATAGTGGAGAAAGTGGACATCCTTGCTTTGTACCTTTAAGAATGGGTATTTTTTGTGAAACATATGTTCCTACCTTAATATAAGCCAGCGTTCCTTTGTATAAATGCTCAATTAAATTTACAAATGCATCAGAGAAATTTGTGCACTTCAGTAAGGTAAACAGATAGTCCCAACTTACTGAATCAAATGCTGAACCTATATCAAGACTAATAAGTGTTAAATCTTTCTTTTTCCTATTTGCAAAATCAATTAATGTTAAAGTTCTTCTTATATTATCAAAAGTATTTCTATTTACAATGAAGCCCGTCTGATCTATGTCTATAATGCCGGGGATAATTGTCTTCAATCTGTCAGCAAAAATACTCATAAACATTTTATAATCAACATTAAGTAATGAGATGGGTCGATATGAAGAACATCTAGTTGGATCTTTATTAGGTTTTAAAATTGGTGAAATAAATGTATATTGCCAAGATGGGGGGGGTTATTAAATCAGTTTGGGCCAGAATAAAAACCTTATGTATTAATGAATATGTAGTTTTAGAAAGGATTTTATATATCTCTGGTATAATACCATCATTACCCGGTGCTTTGTTTGATTTAAGCTTATTTATTTGTGTAATAACTTCTGTATATGAAATACTCTTGTCCAATAGTTTAATCTGTTGTTTATTAAGCTTTTTATTCATGTTTGTGGTTATAAACTCCTTTATTTTATCTTTAGGTTCCATGTTAATGTTGTTATGGTTAATCTTGTGAAAGTGATTTCTAAATTCATCCAGTATTTCTGGTATACTAGAAACATTCTTCTTTTCCTTAGAGAAAAGATTTCTTTGATATGGTTTTGTTTATTCAATCTTTTTGTTTTATTTTTAAGTCTATGTAAGTATTTGGGGCTTATTGAATAAGACAAAACTTGTATTCTCTAAAGTTATTTTAACTTTATGAGTTAAAATTTCTTTGTATTTCTCATTTAGTTTGTTTATTTCTTCAATAACTTTCTTGTCCATAATATTTTCTTTATTATTATGTTTATAAGAGTCTAGTTTACTTTGAATATCTAACAATTCCTTATCCCAAGATTTCCTTTTGTTAATATACCATCTGATACTTTGTCCATATAGATATGATTTTAAGGCATCCCAAACATAGACAATGGAGACTTCAGGAGTATTATTTATGTCTAGAAAATGTTGTACTTCTGAAAGTATATATTCTTTATAGTCTTTTAGCTGAGTTAAGTATGCTGGTATCCTTTTGATCTGAACATTATGAGTATTTTTATCATGAATTCGAAAACAATTGAGTTATGATCAGATATAGGACATGAAATGATTTTGGAATTAATTAAATCTGTTACCATCTGGTTAGAAATAAAGACCCTATCTATTTTTGAATAAGTTTTGTATCTGTTAGAAAAAAGGTGTATGGTAATGATTTTGACTCTATCTGATTATTAATATCATTCAAATGATAAGAATTAGCAAAATCATTTAAATGTTTTGCATTAGATGTAATTCTTCTTTTCTTTATAGTGGTAGTATCACTTTCATGTAGTATACAATTAAAATCACCAGCTAAAATAATATCCCTACAGAGAATGATATGATCTTATCAATATGATGTTTCACTGTATTAATACCAATTCCAGGTATCCAATATACATTAATTAAAGTGTAAGTCTTCCCATTAATTTGTATTGTAACCATACAAAACATTCCTTTGTCATCCTGATAAGACTTAATGGTTTTAGGAATGGGCATACTTTTATTCCATAAAATAGCCACTCCTCTTTTTTTCTGAGTGTGCTCTGAACTAACCAATACTGTATACTTATTAGTGGCTAGTTTATCAATATCTTTTTTCAAGAGATGGGTTTCTTGCAGGAAGACTAGATTGGCCTTGTGTAGATTAATGTATCTTATTAGGCTTGCCCTTTTACACGGATTATTCAATCCATTAATGTTTAAAGAAATTCCTTTTAAAGATGTCATTTGGCATTTTTAAAACTCAAGAATCTTATGATCGAAATAACAAATAACAAGATAAATAATGTTACATCTCTTTTAGGTGTACCTTTAAACATAGCTGTATTTATTAAATCTCTTATGGGATTTTGTATAGGATTCAATTTTGTTTGTAGTGACAATGAGTGTACAAAATATATTGTGGATGTCAAAACTATATACATATAACAATGAACAAGTGAAAATAATGTAAGGATTAAACCTTGCATCCCGCCTGGAGTTGAAAACTCCAACTTAGAGCAGTATTTACTACTCAAGTTAACCCCCTACCCTAAGCAGCAGTACCTCAGCTACCACCTTATCAATTTAATACTAGTTATATTTAACTGAGGTTAACAGTTTTCAATTCAATTATCTATCAAGACAAAACTACACATTTGGTAAAACAGCATCATATAAACTAAAATAAACTTTTTATTTTTTTTTAAAAACTGTTCATACTATTATATAGATCTATGTAATATATAACACTTGTATTCTAATAGCATTCAAATAATCTTAATGTTAGAAATCAAGAGGAGATAAAATTATGTTCTAACATTCATTTAAATCAAAAACTTTGGCTAATATGATTCAGACATTACATGCATTAGGATGCATCTATTTTCTGTCATGTGAATTCTATCAACAGCTTCCAAAAAAATCTTGAATTGTTTGTATATGAGCATTTACTTAAACTCATTATTGTCAATAGAGTAAAATATTGTATTCATAAAAATTATTATAAATCATATTGCATAGTTATGCAGATTCTCAGAAACACCTGCGTTATTACCTAAAAAAAAAAAGCCATCACACACATAAACACAGACACACACACATACATATACACACACACATATACACACACACACACATACCCACACACACACACACACACACACACACACACACACACACACACACACACACACATACATATACACATACACATATATACATACATATACACACACACACACACACACACACACACACACACACACACACACACACACACACACATATATACACATATATCTGATCTCACCGAGCCGTGCCCCTGCAGAGCACCATCCCACTTGCCGTCCCCAGAACAAATCTGTCCGCTTCACACAAAATAATGCACAGCAAACACACACTAGCAACCAGATTTTACAATCATGCTAACCTACTGCTTTAAAATATATCACATGACATTTCTTCCAGAATAGAGTTATAAGATTATTTATGCTTGTCAATCAGATGAATTAAATGAGTTATAGTAAAGTATATGTTTGGGACACAAGTTTTTAACACAGATTATTATGCTACTGTTAAGTAGATTTTCAAAAACATTTAAATAAATGTTTCATTTTCTATGCCTTCTAAAATAAGATATTTATTTGCTACAAGAAACTACATCGTCTAAACTCATCATAACTGACACATTTTATGAGTAGAGTATTTTTCCTGAATCTGTGGTGTGTCAGTGTGATAACCTTGTCAATGTTTATACTAACTGCTTTCAGTTTCTCTGTGAAAATTCTGTGAGTGAAGCTTCTGAGGAAACTCATGGACACTGTGCATGAGACAGCCCACATCCCAGATTGTCTCCCTTAACATTTTGGCAGGAAACTTATTAAAACTTGTGGCAAACATTCATTTTGTCAATAGAGTAAAACATTGTATTCACAGAAATCATTACAAATCATATTGGATAGCCATGCAGACTCTCAGAAAAAAGCCATCACACTCACACACACACACACACACACACACACACACACACACACACACACACACATATATATAAATATATATCTGATCTCGCTGAGTTGTGTCCCTGCAGAGCACCATCCCACTTGCTGTCCCCAGAATAAATCTGTCTGCTTTATACAAATCAATGCACAGCAAACACATATTGGTAACCAGATTTTACAATCATGCTAACCTACTGCTTTAAAATATATCACATGACATTTCTTCCAGAATAGAGTTATAAGATTATTTATGTTTGTCAATCAGATGAATTAAATGAGTTATAGTAAAGTATATGTTTGGAACACAAATTTTTAACACAGATTATTATGCTGCTGTTAAGTAGATTTTCAAAAACATTTAAATAAATGTTTCATTTTTTATGCCTTCTAAAATAAGACATTTACTTACTACAAGAAACTACATCATTTAAACTCATTATAACTGACATATTTTATGAACAGAGTATTTTTCCTGAATCTGTGGTGTGTCAGTGTGATAACCTTGTCAATGTTTATACTAACTGCTTTCAGTTTCTCTGTGAGAATTCTGTGATTTGAAGATTCTGAGGTAACTCAAGGACATTGTGCATAAGACAGCCCACATCCCAGATTGTCTCTCTTAACATTTTGGTGGAAACTTATTAAAACTAGTGACAAACATTCATTTAGCAGTGTAAATGCATCTAAACATGACAGAACCTCCACAATGTATTCCACAGATCATCACAGCCTCTATGCAAGTGAAATTAAACTCAAAATTACCAACAAGCAATAAAACTCAGCATTCTTCTCCCAACTCAATTTTCATACAAATCCTATTATTCACTGTGCCCACACAGTCAAAAGCATTTCTATATATTAATAAAGAAAAGAAAAGAGAGTAGAAAATAAAAGGGAGTGAGGCAGAATTTTAATAAATGTAAGTGAAAGCTGTAAGAAGTATATACAATGGAATGTTACTTACTGTTTATATTAATAGAGTTAAAAATAAAACATATTATTTACTCTTATTTAGTTCTGATTATTATTAGTTAAAGCATGACAGATTATTTACAAACAAGCATAAGCAGTATAATAAAGAAAGTATAATTAGAAATAGCATTTGAAGAACTTATAAACTTTTACAAGAAATAAATATGTTATTATTCTATTAATGATATTTTCATTACTGTTCTCTCCCTGCCCTCCCGCACCCTTTACCCACTACATAATCTAAATAGAATGTCATTGTTTAAACAAAGAAAATAATAAAAGAAGAAGGAAAAAAAAAAAAAGATAAAGATAAAAAATGTATCAAATTACTAACCTTACTTTTTTCAGAAAGAAAAACAAATCGAGTCACAGCCTTCCATTAAATCCTCAGGCATTTTGACTGGTTATGAAACAAAACATTTCTTTGCACATAGAGAATAACTTTGATTAAATCTTTTCCAAAATATTTGTGGCTTTCTGGAAATGCAGGAACTATATTCAAAAAGATTAATAATGAACTAAAATGATGAGAGAGAAAAAAACATATAACAAATCATTTGTTTTTAGTCTCTTCTTCTTCTCTGAAGTCTTCCAGGAAGCTTCAGTTGCCAATCTCTTTAATGAAGAACTAGCCCATTCCATTTCTTCTATTTTATCCAAAACCCTTTTTCTTTGACAAACAGTAAAGCAGAGTCTAAATCATCAAGACCTTAGGACCATCAGGAAGGAAGATTTTAAGCTTGGCAGGAAACAGAAGGTATGTTTTAAACTGTGCTTTTTAAGCTCCCTTATTAGTGGCAGAAAAACTTTTCTTTTAGCAATTACCATGGAAGAATAGTCATTGTCAAAACGCACAGTTGTCTCATTAAACTTAACAGGAGCTTTAGCCCAAGCAGATTTAAGAACCATCTCTTTATCAAAAGATGATAGAAATCTAACTATAACTGATCTAGGATAGTTTTTGTCAGAGTTAGTATTAGCTATAGATCTATGTGCTCTTTCGATACCAAAAGAGAATGCTTCTGGTAAATCTAAAGTTTTAGGGAGCCATGTTGTTAAAAAGAAGTAATATTGTTACCTTCAATATTTTCTGGCAGTCCAAAAATCCTAATGTTATTGCGCCTAGATCTATTTTCCAGGTCATCCAGCTTTGTTTGTAAATGTGTATTTTGTTTCAGCAGAAACTCAATGTTGATTTCCTCTTCTTGTATTTTATTTTCCATGTCATTCACAGCTTCTTCTATGCCTGTCATCTGGATCTTCTGTTGTTGCAGGTCCATATGTAACAAGTCTATTTGTTTTGTAGTTTTTCTATGAAAGTGTCTATTTTAGTATCCATTTTATCCATCTTAGCAGTAAGTTGCTGGACTATAATTATCAGAGACTGAAGTTCTTTCTTGATGCTGGAGTCTTGAGAATTTGTCTTACTGGAACTCATTTCAGACTGATAAACTGACAGGAAAATTTCCAAAGTAATTTCTGACAGGAATATTATTAAGATTTCCTTTTTTTTTTAGATATAGTTCAAGAACTATATAAAACAAACATATTTAGAAAGAAAATTACTTCAAGAATTAATTTTTTAAGTAATTAATTCCTGTCAATGTAATGAAATTGGTGGAGCTGAAGAAATCTGCTGCTATCCTGTGTTCATCCTTGGCCACGCCCCTATTATCAGTTATGCTGCCTTTTTGAAAGTGAAAATTTTATTTTATAAAGTCTACCTCACATCGTTATTTACATAAAAACAATAACAAGAGAACGCTTACAGTTAAAAAAACATGCAGTCACAATAGGTTGCTACAAAGTTTTAACAGTTTTTAAACAAGTTTACTGTATCCAGCAACTTTGGCAATATGCTCCTTTCACACGGACTGTAACATCTTAAATGAACTATTCTGTCCATGTGAGAACACATGTCATAACATTACCCTCAACAAAATCAAATCACTAAGGCGCAGTGTTAGCATACACAGTAGAAAAACATGCTTAGGACAAAGATGAGAAATGACTAAAATATGCAAGAAACCTTAGTTTCCTGAAGAGAAAACAAGGAGTTAAACTACCAAATAGCTGTCATCTTGTGTTTGGAGTACAGCAGTATCTTTATTTAGAGATTCCTTTGTACTTTTAACTTCAGTGATCAAAAAAGAAAGATTAGTCTTGAAGAAAATTACAACCACATGCTTGCTAGCAAACACAAATCACTAATGACTCTTGGATGAACACAGAATCTTTAAAAGCATTTCCTCAGTACTCAAGTTAAATATAGTATTTTTCTCATCAGCCCTCAGCAGTTTTCAGGACTGCCATGTAACCTTCCAGTGACCTAAACTTGCAATATGACTATGTTCAGAGTTCAGACAGAGACACAGAGAATGCAGATGAATGGTGCAAATCAAAGCCTAGACTAATGTTGCTTATTCACATACCGACATGGATATCTGCTACACGGATACAGGCAATCAAACTTGTAGGTCACATTTGGTTGGGGGGACAAAGCCCTAAAAATAGGTACACGGTTTAAATATTGCTTTTTCTAAACTCAGAAATATGCTAGAATAAAAGTGCTGAGTTAATATACATTTCTTAACGATATGAAGTCCGAAACTCAAACGTCTAGTATTATTTAGGGACTTTCAGTCCTCAATAGCATGTCGAAAATGCAAAGTTTATGAGGAATAAACCAAAATATGACAAAAAAATCAGACGCTCTGCAAAAATCTGGCCAGTTGAGAGTTACGGTTGTACGTCTGAGTTTTTAAAGGCCCTAGTGGTTGTCAGTCTAGAATACACTTTATGGACATATTAAGCATAATCCATTACCTTTTCTCCAAAAACAGTTTTAGGCAGGATGACTGAGGGAAGCGAGTTAGAAAACTCTAAGCCATAAATCAAGGAAAGTTGAGAAATGTACTGCTCAAAGCCAATACAAGTGGTTACCAAATTCATTGATGTTTGTCAGCACCCCTCGTTTCACTATATCCTAAGAACTTGAATTAATAACCACTCAAATGCATAACAATTTAACACGATGTTTTTCTTCTTATACAAGTATCGACCCTTCAAAAAAGGGGTGTATAAGTAAAACAGAAAACTGCCAAAAAACCTACATTCCTAGACTACTTACAAGAAAGAATGTACACTATCCAAAGTGGAACTGCTGCCACTACGATCAAAGTTAAACTTTTGTTGCTCGCTTGCATTCTGAAAATGCTGCCTTTAAATGCTGGCCTCTGCTTCCCGCTCGCACTACCGGAAGTGAGCTCCTTGAGCTCAATTCCGACAGGCTGGTAGCCCTGAGGGACCTGATGTCATTGCGCACGTGATGACATCAGCGTCAGTGCCGCAAAATTTAAAAACAAAACAAAAGTCCGGTTTTGAATGGAATTTCTAACCGGACAACTTTTCAAAAAAACGGACATCTGGCAACCCTATGTAGGTGGCCTAGCTAACATTTGTGTAACATGAGTGACACTGCTTACCCTGTTTCTTTACAATGGCTGGTTCCTTTCAGCCCTCAGCAATAAGTATATTTCCTCTGTCTGATTTATACTTGAGGATAGGATAACTTACTGGCTCAGACATACTAAAGTCACAATTCACCAAAAAGACTGCACAAAATTGTATTTCACCAAAAACGCACATTACATAATACACAGTTAACATTGTGACAATCATATCAGCTCATAACACAAACACTCGTTCAAACAGACTTTCAAAATGAGAAGTACACAAACTTAGTGATGTGATGGGCTTCACTCCATCTACCTTTTGATACAGGTTATCAGCTCCTATCACAGGTTAAGGGAATTAGTTTATCCATCTGAAAAACTTCTCAAACAAACAACAGTTATTTTTCTACCATTTCTATATTTTTTTTTTTTGGCTTCATGCCTGCAGAGATCTTTGAGCCTCCTCCCACATAAAGACTTGGTCCATGCATTCTTCTAGGAGGTGAGAGTCCTATGGTCCATTCATTCTAACCAGAAGCTAGTGCTGGGAGGCAGGAACATAGTTTCATAGGTATATACGGCTAACACCCACAAGAGCGTTTATAAGCCTAGCCATGCAATCCAATCCAGTTGGGTCCTTATGTATTATGGGTGTTTATTAGATGGGAGTATGTTAGTTAAGAAGTTTCTAGAGGTTATGTGAGGGAGGGGAGGTATGTTAGTGGGTCTATATTATAAGCTCGAAGCGACATATATTCGAACACCTAAATCCTGACATGTAAAGAGCGAAAGCTGAAAACCGCAAACTGTCACTTCCACAAAATTTTTCACAGGGGAAAAAATTTGCTTGGCCGTTATCGGGAATTGCCGTTTTCTCCAATGTAGAGCAATCTCAGAGTTGGCATATTTAGTTGGGGGGGCAAAGCCCCCCACTTGATTAGGGTTTTAAAGTTTGTTTTTCTGTTTGCCGGCCAAGCAAATGTTTTCCCTGTGAAAAAATTTGTGGGAGTGGCCGTTCGTGGTTTTCAGCTTTCACTCTTTACGTGTCGACCTTTAGGTGTTCTAATATATGTTGCTTCGAGCTTATAATATAGACCCATGTTAGTTTGGGCATTACTGTCTGCCTTTGTCTGTCAGAGATATGGGGGCCAGACCCAGAGTGAATTTCTAATTTCCCATCCATTTGTTAAAGTTATGTTTAAATAGGGGTAGGAATGGATTCTGCTTCAAGTGGATGGGGACCCTGTTCCAGATTATGGGGATCCTCTGAGACACATACCTGTCTCGCCAACATGTCTTATTCATGTCACAAGAAAAATTAAATCCTTGGATCTAGTGGTTCTGATGCTGTTCATTTTGCGGATATGAGAAAGGTCCACGTTCCACTATCGCCCTATTAGCCTGACGAGCCTAGTCTGCAAGGCCATGGAACGTATCATCATGGAATTCATAAACAAAGACATTGGTAACCTCCAAACTCTGGATCCCACCCAGTTCGGGTTTGTGAAAGGCAGATCATGCCTCCTGAATCTGGTCGACTTCTTTGAGGCAGTCATTAAAGCTGTAGATGAGGGTAAGGTGGTTCACACAGCCTATCTTGACCTCGCCAAGGCTTTTGACACCATCACCCATTCTGGAATTATAGCTAAACTCACTAAACTAGGTATAAATCCTTATGTCACAAGATGGGTTGCCAACTGGCTCACTGACAGAACCCACACTGTAAAAGTTGCAGACTCCAAATCTGATTTCAAACCAGTGACAAGTGGAGTACCACAGGGATCAGTCCCGGGACCTCTCCTGTTTGATATCTACTTCTCTGAAGTACAGGCTAACACAGAAGGCCTTTGGCTAATGAAGTTTGCAGATGACTGCAAACTAGAAGCTATAGTCGAGTCCCCAAATGATGTGGACATCCTACAGAAGGGCCTCACTGAGACAGATGCCTATTGTCAGAGCCATGGCCTCAAGCTCAATGCCAAAAAGTGCATTGTTATCCCCTTTGGTAAAAACTCTGTACCCATGAACTACCACATAGGTGGTAGTCTTCATAACACCAAATGTGTGATAAGAGACCTTGGGACTCAGGTGGACAGTAGTCTCTTCTTTGATAAACACATTGCCACAGTAGTCAGGAAATCCTTCTACATGGCACACCTCATCACAAAAGGGTTCTCATCCAGGAAAAAAGAGGTCATTGTTCCCCTCTACTCGACACTCATTAGACCCATTATAGAGTACAACGCCCCTTTTGGAATGTACCTCACAAGACATCTGCAGCAGCTGGAAAGGCCACAGAAGTACGTCACAAAGAAGATTACTGGCCTCAAACAGATGCCCTACACTGATCGTCTCAAAAAAATCCAGCTTTACTCTGTAGCATATCGCCTACTCCGAGGTGATCTCTGCCTAACATATAAAGCTATGTCAAACCCAGTGCTGTTGGACATGCTACATGTAAAGAAATCCCAATCCCTCCAAGCTACATCCTCTACGGTCCTAAACCTTGTCACCACAATAAACAGCACTTGCTGGAGGGATAGATTCCTGTCCCAGAGACTTCCCATACTCTGGAACAAGCTTCCCATCTATGTCAAGCAAAGTTCCTCATTAACACTCTTCAAGAAAAATCTTGATGAGTGGATGGGAAATAGGAAATACACCCCGAGGATCACTTCTGTGGCTCTGCTCGACAGGGGCACAGGAAATTAACTTTCTTGGGTTGGCGTAAGCCAGGAAACCTTGTTGGCTAGGCTTACTTAGGCCCTTGGGCTGATATCCTAGTACCTACCTATGAACCTATGAACTATTAAAGCTGGATCTGAGGATGCCTTGCTTGCCAGGCATTAATCGTCAGTAACCTGTAGGAGACAGAGTATAGAAATAGGGCTTTAAGGCAATCCATGTAGGAGAATGTGTTTATACCCAAGATTCTCCTGGTAAGGAACCTTTTTAGGCATTCCAACTGTTGCATATTTCTGATCAGATACATGCAGAAGGGGTCATTATACTTAATAATGAGTTTGATAAGGGCCGAATAAAGTGGCAGTATGACTTCCTTGAACCTGCATGGCTTGCCCTTGCTTATAAGTTGGGTGACACAGAATGATTTTTTTACTACCTTAGCCACATGTTGGTCAAAGACCAAGTTACTGTGTACCCAGAATTTTATGCTGTGACTTTGGTACCAGACATTTGTCTGTGTTAGACCCTATTCTAAGTTGCTTGTGTCATGGGGGAATCTGTGATAGATCCTAGTTTGCAGTCATCTGCAAATTTGGTCAGCCAAAGGTCTTTGACATTAGTTTATACCTCTGAGAAGTAATTGCCAAATAGAAGTGGTCCCAGCATGGAGCCCTAAAGTACCTCTCTGGTGATCGGTTGCTTAGGGGAGGTAGTATAACCAGTCTTGACTTGATGGCTCCTGTCTTTGTGGCAAGTGGCAATCCAGTGAGTTATGTAGGGGTTTATGCCCAGTTCTGTGATTTTGTCAGCTATACTTCAGTGGGGTATTGTATTAAATGCCTTAGCCAGGTCCACGTAGGCAGTATCCACTGTTTTTCTTTCATCCATTGCCTTGGTGACCTTCTCAAAGAAGTACATCACTTTTAGTAGGCATGACCTTCCCATGACAAATCCAAACAGGGTTGGGTCCAAAGACAAGTTGCCTATGTCTTTGTTGCTTCCTTGACCATGAATCAAACCAAGACTGCATCAGTGAGGCACCTAATCCTAACCTAATGCCACCATCAACTCCCCTAATAAACATACGACAGGAAAGTTTTGCCCTTTCATACATATTCGTTTTCTTTTTTCCTCTTATTTTATAGGTTCATAGACAAATATTAGGCAAGCAGTCTGCAGCTATTACATGCCTTGCCAATAACTAAACAGTGACCAAAGGTGAGAATCAAAGCCTGTACCTTGTGTATGTGAGGTAAACACCTTAGCCATTATGCCATCTCCCAATATTGTCAACTTTCTTCTTATTTGGGGGTTTGGTTCTTTTTTCTTTAATCCCTAACCATTCCCTTTGTGTATGCCTGTGACATTCCTAAGGGGTGGCGTGTTGTAGGCATAAACAAGGGATATAGCTGAAACTAATAATCACTGTACAATTTACTCTGATGAGGAATGGGGACATCCACCCTAACCCTGGACCCACCCTTCCCACAAGCTCCCAGCCCACTACCACCTTCAACATATGGTCAAATTCAAGGCCCCTTAACTCTCTCCTGACCTGTCACCTAAACATCATGAGTATTAACAACAAGGTCCATAATCTTCATGCCCTACCTACTCATCTGATGTGCTATGTCTTACAGAAACCTTGCTAAAACCAGGAACTAAAAATTATGAGGTTATCCCACCAGGGTACAACATACTTAGACTAGACCATAACACCAGGAAAGGTGAAGGAGTAGCAGTTCTGTTTAAAAACACAATAGATGTCACACTAGCCTCACAACAACCCTCCTTGTTCAATAATGCAGAAGCCCTAGTTAGCAAACTACAGCTTAACAAAAGTAAATCTATATTCATTGCCTGCATTTATATCCCCCCAGGCAACAATGCAAATACCCTAGAAGACTTCCTCCAATGGCTTTCCAACACATACCCCCATGAAACTATGGTGTTAAGAGAAGTTAATATTGACTGGAACAATTGTTCCTCTGAATCTCCCACCACCCATATAAACCTTCTCGGTTATACCCAACTTATATCCTCACCCACCAGAATAAATAAATCCAACTCCAAAGGTAGTATCCTAGACTGGATTCTTATCAACAATCACCCAGTCCTGTATAACACGGGTACCCTTCCAGATGATATAAGTGACCACCTACTCACTTACATCATTAAGCATAAAGTAGATAACCACCACCAAGTTCTGTATAAATCTATCAGAAACAACAAGAACTTTAACTCCACTGACTTTCAGAAGGAACTCATAGCATCCAATTGAGCCATACTTAAAGAACTTCCACTAGATGATGCTGTAGCCTACTTTAATTCTAAATTCCTTTCCATTCTAGATTCCCATGCTCCTATCTGCACCCTCAGAGCCAAAACTAAGACTGCCCCTGGCTCTCTAAAGTAACCAAAACCAAAATCATAGGAAGAAATAAAGCATGGGACAAATGGCGCACCTCCAAAGACCCACTTGACCATACTAAATTCCGACAACTAAGGAATGATACCAAGAAAGCCACACTGTTACATAAAAAAAACTTCAATCAACACCTTCGGCAAAAACACCAGAACAAACCTCAAATATTTTGGGCAAGCATAAACAAACTGCTCCACCCTGGCCAAACCTCCACCCCCATCCCCTCAACTTGCAACCTTAAAACTCCAGAGGAAACTGCTAACATCATTAACATTTTTTTTTACCAAATTCATCCAATCACTAGCTAGCCAACTACCCCCCACCAGCTCCTTTCAAAACTCCTCCACAACCACTATCCCACTCCCTTTCACCTTCCATCCTGTATCTACATCCACCATCCTATCTCTAATTAACAAACTAAAGCCCACTACCCTGGCAGCTGATCTTCTCCCACCAGAATGTTTACAAAAAGGGGCAGATGCCATTGTATACCCTGTCTCAAATATAATAAACCACACTGGAAGGTTTCCCATGTCATTCCCCTTCATAAAGGAGGGAATTTTTTAGACCTTTCAAATTTCCGACCAATAGCCATACTGTCACCATTGGCCAAAATTATGGAAAAGTGCATCCACAGCCAATTAATGCACTATCTCACCCAAAATAAACTACTGGCCAACTCTCAGCATGGTTTTAGGCCACACCACAGCACCACATCGGCCATCCTATCCTTCTCTAACTCTATCAACATCAACCGAAACAATAACTAACTTACCTCTGCTCTCTTCCTAGATCTCTCTAAGGCCTTTGATATGGTCATTCACCAACTGCTTCTCCATATCCTGAAGGAACTGTCACTGAATAGTAGCTCTATTAAATGGTTCCAGTCTTACCTGTCTGATAGACAACAAGCAGTTTTATGGCAGAATACCCTATCCACACTTCTACCCATTACTCTAGGAGTCCCCCAAGGCTCCATACTAAGACCACTACTCTTCTCAGTCTTTATCAATGAGCTTCCCACCATCACTCCCAAGGCCACCTGCATCCCATATGCGGATGACTCTACTTTAATATGTACCACCTCCTCCTCAACTGAGCTTATGACCCTAACCCAGAATACTTTCAATGATGTAGAAAAATGGTTTGCAAAACATCAGCTTCTATTAATCCCCAACAAAACTAAACTGCTCATCTTTTCCCCCACCGGCAAATCCTCCTCACCATTCTTTACTATAAGTTCCAACAATGGCACAATTATATCCCCAGGTACTCACACAAAACTCCTGGGCATCACAGTCGATAACGCCCTAAAATATGATATCCATGTCAATAAAACCATCAAATCTGTCAACAAAAAACTGGGCTCCCTATACCGGATCAAACCCTTCCTCACTCCTTTTGCAAGAACAACTATTGCTCGGTCCCACCTACTTTCTACCTTCCTCTATGCCTCCCTCTCTTCATTAACCTGAACCAAGCCACCCTTAACAGACCTGCTAGTTGTTACAACCATATTGCTAGATTTGCTACAGGTGCTACCTCTAGCACCCACAAGTGTATCAACCTAACTCACCTAGGATGGCTGGAGTGGCCCAGTCTTCTCCGATACAACCAACTTGTAATAACCCAGAAAATATTATATCAACCCGAAAAAACACCAGCACTAAGTAAGATCATCAAACCATACAGCAACCTGAGGTCACTACACTCTGCTGACAAACTGCTGGTACAAACAACTAAGAGCATAAATGTGGCTGAGGACTCTCTATTTGCCAACTGAGTAAAGGACTCTCTATTCGCCAACTCAGTAGGCAAAACTTGGAATATGCTACCTTCCAAACTTACTCACCAATCCTCCTTAACCCAGTTCAAAAAAAGCCTCAAACTACACTTCCATCAGCAGTGGCAATGTCCCTGCATTCCCTCCAGCAGAGCTCTTTTGAGTGTATACCTTTAACTCCCAGTGGGTATGGCTTCAGCCTTTAAAAAATGAATTTGTCACCTAACAGTTCTAACAAATATTTATTAACAGAGATCATATATCAATGCAATTGTGTTTGCCATCATTTATGCTTCAAGATAAAATATTCTGATAACTTGTATGTAGCATGGTTTTGGATTTATTAATGCAAATATGAACAGGCAATATTCGACGCCTAGAGGAGCAGTAGGAGGTAACTGCAGAGACGCCTGTAGATGTCACTCGGCTGTACCCCGACTAAACACCACCCACTGTTCCTGCAACAAGCATTTCAGTCATATACTCTAATAAGTGTATGAGTTCTTGATGGGACTTAGCCCATAACTGCATGTATTATTGTTGAAACTGAAGCCGCATGATTTTGATGTTGTCTACTATGTTTTATCTAAGTTTGTAACCCTACTGAAAACTGCATGTTAAACTTATCTGTAAATGTTTCTATTGTTCCTAATGTATTTGTACTCTGCTTTGTGGAGCTTTTCTCCCCGGGCCTCCGCTGAAAATGGACATATATCCAGTCGGACTTTCCAAGTAAACAAATGTAAAATAAAAAAAATATATCTCCAGTTTCCACAAGAGGCATCTTCGTAGTGATGCTATCCTCTTGAAAGGCAAGTACCTCCGCTGATCTCTGGTTTTCACTGTGGATTCTATACAGAGTCCACACTTCTGGCATGTTTTCCCCAACCCTCCACTAGAGTTAGTCAGGTGGACTCCACCTTACCACTTCTGTCTCATCCATGGCCATCTCCTCTAACTCCCAAACCACTAAGCAAACTCGAGTTTTCCATGCTGTAGTCAAGGCTTTATCTGTCTGTGCCAAAAGAGCTGTCTAATTTTCTGTTATCACTGTAGTAAAGCATTTATTCATTGTTTCACACACGCAGTGCAGCATAACTCCCCTAATGGACATTGAAGCCAATTCAGTCCAGAGGATGCACAGTGGTTCAAAGATGATGTCCTTCTGTATCACTGTTGCAGTATTCTTTACCATAGGGATCTCCCACCCAGGGCAGCGTGACTTACAGCCAGTATACCAAAGCCTTATGATCTTGTATGTGCATAAAAGTGACATACATACTTCCCTTCTCCTCAGCCACCCCTCCCAGGTATGTGAAGCTGTTAATTCTTTCCACTCCTTTCCTTCTATCTCACTTCTCAAATTCTTCCGATTTCCTCCATTTGCTGCCATTACAACTGTCTTATCTCTACTCACTTTCATCCCATATGCCTTCAGTTTTGCATTTCATTCCCTATCCTTTGCTGAAATTATTGCTCAGGATCTGCTTGTAATGCCACATAGTCTGTATACAGCAATTTTGTTGATCTGTCCTCTCCAGCCTGTTTTCTAATGCAGTCCATCACAAGTATGAACAGCAGTGGACTCAGAGTTGAATTGAGAGGCACAACCACTGCCACTAGGAGCCTCTCTGTGAGACCGAACATTGTTTGTAATTGAGTCATTAGGACATTGTACATAGCTTGCACTAATTCTACTAATGCTTCTGAGACTTTGAACCACTGCAGTACTGCCCAAATCATCTTTCTTAGGACCTTGTTGTATGCTTTCTCCAAGTCTAGGAATGCCCAGTTGGACTCTTTCCACATCTCCAGCTTCTTCTGTCTGGCTCACTGCAAACATTAGGTCAGTTGTGCTGCATACCTGAATCCAAACTTCTCATCTCCAGTTTTACTTTCTGCTACTGTGCATATATGCTTATCAGTCATCCTTTCCAGAACTTTCATGCAAAGTGACAGAAGTTCTGATACCTCTGTACTGTCTGCAGTTGTGAAGGCCCCCTTTGTTTATGAACACTGGCACTAGTATGCTTATCCTCCAGTCATCTGGGATACACTTTTCTCTCCACACTGCTATGTGTATTCTCAGAAACTGTTTCTCGCCTATCTCACCCTGCATCTTTATTATATCTGCTGTGACCTCATCTGAGCCTTCTGCTTTCCCTGACTTCATTTTCCTCAGTGCTGTTCTTACGTCTTCTGTGGTGGGCTGCTCCTCTTCTCTCATTGTAGGCTGTATCTGGGGCAGTACTGTTTCTGTGGGGTTTTCTTCATTCAGAAACTGCTGGAAGTACTCCTTCTATCTGCCTTTGATGTCCTGTGGACTGGCGAGCAGGGTGCTGCTGGCATCCCTTATTAAGGGTATCTGGCGATCTTTATCTTTCTGTCTTTGCCTTACAACATAATATAGTTTCTTTGTACCATCTATTGACACACTTTCCAGAAGCTGTTAAAGTGCCTCTGATGCCCTGTTCTTTGCTATTGCAACTCCTTTCTTAGCCTGTTTGTTAGCCAACCGGTATTCCTTCTTAGCCTGGTCTGTCTTTTCTATCTCCCACTTTTTCCTGCACTCCTTCCTTCTTTTGGTCACTTCCTGGACTCCATTCTACCACCAGCTTTCCTTATGTACCTTATCTCCAATTACTGTCTCAGCCACATATCTGTGCTGTAGCCAGCACACATGCTGTTTTAAGGCACTGCCATTTTTCTTCATCTCCAGCTATTTCCTCTTCTTCTTGAGGTGCTAGAGCCCTCACTATTTCCTTACATTCTTGTGCTTTCTCTCCAACTAACTTGTAACTCTTTAGCCTAGTCTCTGTTGAACTTACATTCTTCTCTGACCACTGCTTGCAGCTGACTGTGGCAACCTGTGATTGTTGTGGGCTGACTGTTTCACTGAGGATGACTTTGCAATCACTGATTCTACTTTAGTGCCTTTTCCTTACTAGTCGGAAGTCTACCTAAGTTGTATGTTGGCCACTCTTGTATCTGACCTTGTGATTGTGTGACTCTGAACCATGCATTGGCTACTACCAAGCCCTTTGCCAAACAGAAGTCTAGGATGGCCTCTCCTTTATTGCTGTTGCCCCGCCCATGTGGACCAAGGCAGTCCTCGTATCTTGTTCTGTCTGCCCAATGTGTGCATTCAGGTCACCCATTATCAACACCAATTCATGTTGTCCTGCTTTATCTAGTAGGGCCTACAACTGCTGTCTGAATGCACTCTTTTCCCTACTATCACAACCCTGCTGTGGAGCATAGGCAGAGATTATGAATACTGCCCTATCATTAGACTGGGGTACATACATATCAACTGACCAGATGTTTGCAGAATGTCCAGATTTTTGCTTCATATTCTTGGTCGGTTTCTCATAAAATTGTTGTTTTCTATCAAATCATTGAGGACTGAAGTCAGAAAATAATGGCAGACATTTGAGTTTTAAACTTCATATCCTTCAGAAAATTCAAGCAACACAAAACCTGTTATTCTATCAACTTACTACATGTGTAAGAGCAATATTTAAAAAGTGTCCCTTTTTTTCGGGCTTTTGTCCCTCTCATTATCTATGGCTTTGCCAGATTTCTTACTCTACGAGGTTGAGAGGTATGCTGGGGTATGATTGCCATGAGTCTGTTACTAATTTAGATTACATCCCTCACTGCCACTGAAGCCTCTCCCTCACCACAGTAGTAGACTCATCCCAAGCCAAGTGGCCCTTTCATCTTCTCTCCTAGTTACATAAGATGTCCAGCCTTCTCCTTACCATCATGTCATCAGTTTCTTCCTGCTTAGAAGTGAATCTACACTGAGTGTAACAATTCTTAGTTCATGCTTGGCAGGTTGGGTGGTTAGTTTTATGTCCAGCTTTGGTCAACAGAACTGTCCCAGGTAACCTAAGTCAGGAAGTTGCTTATTGATTCAGGGATGCTAGGCTTTATGGCAGCACACACAGGCCAATAAGGGCACATATACCCCTTCCCATCATTAGCATGGATCCCTGGCATAGATCAGAGTAGGACAGATCCTCAATGCACTTATCACTATCAGATACTAATGCTCATTTGGAGACATTAGTCAACATGATCAAATCACTTAGAGACAAATCTTACACATCAAATGGCTAGCCCTGCCATGACATGCAGTCTATGATCCATGCTGTCCTTTCTTGCGTAGCACACCAGATGTCCAAAGCATAGGGCACCACCTAGCGACTGTATTGCTCCCTACAACTCCATTTTTGGTGACTTTGAGATGGAAACACTCAGGCCTATATCAAAATTCCGAAGAAGTAAAACACTGAACGTAAAAACATCGAACCCAAAATATCTAATAATGAAAATAACGAAGTCCTGGAACATCAAAATCTTACCTAGGGCAAGATTTTGGTGGGCCATTCAGTGGCTTTGCTATTTCCTCCACTGTGGTGCAAGAGTTATGGACCTTAGGGTTAGGGTGCGGGTTAAGGTAAGTGGATAGTTATTAATGTATGTATGGTGTAGTGTAGGGTTGTGTTTTGTTAACTGGATGTGTGTGTATTAATTAGTTTCTGTATAGATTCGTATGGTATGTGTGCGATAGTTACAGACCTTAGGGTTAGGGTGCTTGTTAAGGTAAGTGGATAGTTAGTAATGTATGTGGGTTTAGTGTGGGGTTGGGTTTTGTTAACTGTATGTGTGTGGTTTATTTATTTTGGTGTGCTTGTGTTGTGTGTATGTTTCTTGGAACAGCAAATTTTTTTCCCTGGGAAAAAAATTGCTATTCTAAGTGTGCGATGTTTTCAATATTCGAAATTCCAAGTTCGAACATATGGTGTTTGACATTTTGGAATTTCAAATATATGATATAGACCCGAAACACTCAGTATGTTTTTTAGAGGTTGGGGAAATCCCACAGAGATACAATGAGAACATGCAAACTCCAAACAGGTATGAGCTGGAGGTCAGGAGTGAACCTTCTACCTTGTTTATGGGAGGCAAAGACCTTAACCATTATGCCAACTGGTCTCAAGTAAGTAGTTAGCTGTTACTTCATGAGTATACAGATGCAGGACTCCCTTCCCACAACCATATATGCATATATACAACTATCACTACCCTGTTTCATAAATAAGATTAACTCATTACAGCCAGGTGATGACTGTACATGTTTCTGTAGTTGTATTCTACTTACACCTCTAGGCATCAGATATTGTATGTTTATATTTATATTAATACTTTAAAAACCATACCACCTACAAAGTATTAAAAGATTTCATCTTAAAGCTTACACCATGGCAAACACAACTGTGTGAAATTTGACCTCTGTGTAGTGCAGGTAAAGCGATATTAATTGTTGCTCATATAATATTTATTTATATTGTTATAAATGTCATGCTTTTCTAAATATATCGACAACCAAGTACCACAGACAGAACGGCTAAGCCTCATATGAAAGCTCTTATCTGGCTAAACAAAGTGCTGCTAACAGTATGTGTACAACATGAATGGCTGCTGAGATATTTTAAGTTGTTTACAAAATATTAGAAACTTCATAGTTAGTGTGTTTACTGTGACTTATAAAAACAGTTTAAAACCTGGAATCTAAAGAATACTACTACCACTATAAAATAATTTGTGCTGACAGGTTTGACATTTGCACTTCTTTAGTATAAACTATGGTTCTAGGAATACATACATTTGTTCAATCTATCTAAAAGTTTTGCCTCCACCCATTGGAAGTTATGGTGTAAACTTCCAGAGCTCCACTGGAAGGAATGAGTTAAGACTTGTCATGGTATGTAGTAGATCTGTAGTCAAATACATATATTTATCGAATGGCATTCCTTAGCTTAATCCCATCATAGCTAAAACACAAAAACTCATTAACATTTTAGGTACTCTGAGTTTTCTGACTCATTTTGGTTTCCTTTGAAACAGAGTGGTGCCTCTTTACCATTTAGTTGACAGTAAGTGACAATATAACACTGTGCCCTAACGAAGGAAGACCCACTTTAGTACCATACTGTGCTGCTTTCAGCTTAGTGATAGGAGAACAAAGAGAAAAGGAGACACTTATGTGGCAAGAGAGCCATGCTATTCTTAGTTATGTGGCAAGAGAGCCATGCTGTTCTTAGTTATGTGGCAAGAGAGCCATGCTGTTCTCACAGGCCCCTCACTTATCAAGTGGAGCAGCTAGCATCTGGCAGGATAATGTTTCTAGAAAGATGTGACTGGAGTCTCCAGTGCTATTTTTTCTATTTATGTTTGAATCAAGTACTAAATGTAAGTGTACCTCTTTAAAGGGCAACTGAGAAGCATTATCTATTTAAGTGACTTGCTCAGGGTCATACAGTAGACAAGCATAGCTCTCAACCTCTCTGTGCAAGAAATATGGACAAAGCCAATAATAATGGGGGGACAAAGGTCCAAAAGTGGAGACAGATGTTAAATATCGCTCCTATAAACTTAGAAAGTGGCTAAAATGACAGATTTGGTATTATTATTATTATTATAGAATTTCTGAAGGATATGAAGTCTGAAACTCAAACATCTGTTATTATTTAGTATTATTTAGTGACATCAATCCTCAATGATTTGCCAGAAAACAACAAATTTTATGAGGAAAAGGCCAAAAATAAAAGGCAAAAATCTGGACAGTTAACCTCTCTAAGCCTTGCTGACAGTCTATGTGAGTTGTAGATAAATTATGGAAGAACCATAGTCAAAGTTACTAGCAGATGTGTGGATACTTTAAGTATACAAATCTGGTTTAAAGAAGTAGATGGGAGGATAAGGAGTAAGACAGGTTAAAAAAAGAAATAAAGAAAAACTTTTGTAAATAAAATTATGAGAAGGAAACTAAGAAACATTTCATGTTTTGCAAGGGACTCTCTAAATGCTTTGCTCATGGCATTTGATGGTTTATTTTTTAAGGTTAAGGTGGTGTTACATTTATTTTGTTCTTTCCTAATCATTAGTTTAAAGTAACATCTCCACAAGGCCATCTGACCTCTGATGCTATCTTTTTGCCATCAAAGACCTTTATGGGCATCTTTCTGATAACATTAACTGTAAATGTTCCAATATTATGTTCATAGGTTCATAGATAGGTACTTGGCTATTGGCCCTAGGGCCTATATAAGCCTAGCCAAAAAGGTACACTGGCTTTCGCCACCCAAGAAAATTATTTACCTGTGCCCCTGTTGAGCAGAGCCACAGAAGTGATCCCCGGGGTGAATTTCCTATTTACCATCCAATCATCAAGATTTTTCTTGAAGACTGCTAATGAGGAACTTTGTTTGATATAGATAGGTAGTTTGTTCCAAAGTAATGGAAGTTTCTGGGACAGGAATCTATCCCACCAGCATGTTCTGTTCATTGTGGTGAAAAGGTTTAGGTCCCTAGAGCATGTAGCTCAGAGGGATTGGGATTTCTTTAGGTGGAGCATGTCCAATGGCTCTGGGTTTGACATAGCTTTGTATGTTAGGCAGAGATCGCCTCTGAGTAGGCAATATGCAATGGAGTAAAGCTGGTGGTTTTTTGAGACGGTCTGTGTAGGGCATCTGTTTGAGGCAGGTAATTCTCTTTGTGAGGTATTTCTGTGGCCTTTCCAGTTGCTGTAGATGTCTTGTGAGGTACATACCAAAAGAGGCAGTGTACTCTATAATGGGTCTAATGAGTGATGAGTAGAGGGAACAATTACCTCTTTTTTTCCTGGATGAGAAACCTTTTGCGGTGAGGTGTGCCATGTAGAAAGATTTCCTGACTACTGTGGCGATGTGATTATCAAAGGAGAGACTACTGTCCACCTGTGTCCAAGGTCTCTTATCACACTTTTGGTGTTAAGTAGACTACTGCCTATGTGGTAGTTCATGGGTACAGAGTTTTTACCAAAAGGGATGACAGTGTACATTTTGGCATTGAGCTTGAGGCCATGGCTTTGACACCAGGTATCTGTCTCAGTAAGGTCCTTTTGTAGGATGTCCACATTGTTAGGAGTTTCAATTATGGCTCCTAGTTTGCAGTCATCTGTGAACTTCATTAGCCAAAGACCTTCTGTGCTAGCCTGTACTTCAGAAAAGTAGAATCCAAACAGGAGAGGACCCAGGACTGAACCCTGTGGTACTCCACTTGTCACTGGCCTGAAGTCGAATTTGGAGTCTGCTACTTTCACAGTGCGGGTTCCATCAGTGAGCCAGTTGGCAACCCATCCTGTGACATAGGGTTTATACCTAGTTTAGTGAGTTTATCTATAATTCCAGAGTGGGGGATAGTGACGAAAGCCTTGGCGAGATCTAGATAGGCTGTGTGAACCACCTTACCCTCATCTGTGGCTTTGGGGACTGCTTCAAAGAAGTCTATCAGGTTTAGGAGACATGATCTGCCTTTTACAAACCTGAACTAGGTGGAGTCCAGAGTTTGGAGATTACCAATGTCTTTGTTTCTAAGTTTCATGATGATACGTTCCATGGCCTTGCAGATGAGGTTCGTCGGGCTAATGTGGCAGTAGTTCCCGGGGTCTGTGGTGGATCCCCCTTTGTAGAGTGGGATAACTGTCACTCTGTGCCATTCAGTGGGCACAAAGCCTGAGGTGAGGCTAGGATTGAAGATGGTACTTAGGTGGGGTGCCAGTTCATTCTGTAATTCATGTAGAATGCAGCCTGGGATTTGTCAGGTCTCATGGATGGAGTGTTCTTGGCTTTGGAGAGTGTGGTTTTTACCTGTGCAGCCGTGGTTACAGGAACTTTGCATTCTTCTGGTGTAGAGATGGGCCCTTTAGGGAGTGAGAGGGGGATAAAGTTAGCACTGAACCTATCTGCCAGGATGTTGGCAATATCAGTTGGTTCTGTATATTTAGTGCCATTGTGCTATAACTCAGAGCAGATCTGAGTGTTGCCATTGAGGTTCTTGCCATAGCTATAGAATGCTGTATGGTTGTCTTTAGAAACAATGGCAATTTTGTTTTTGTAACTAGCTTTGGAGGATTTTATGAGGGATCTCAGCTTCTTACTGAGGCTGACCAGGGAGTTCCTCCAATCAAGGGATTTTACTCTTTTTTGTAGCAGTTTATTTCTTTTGTTGTAGAGTTTGTTATCAGCATAAATTTTGTGTAGACATTCAGAATGACATTTTAAACGTTATTGTATTTTCTTTAGAACTAATACAGTAAACTTGGCAATTATTTGAAAAAAAAAAGAAAAATAAATATTTTTTTGTTGAATACAATTCCGGATGTCCTCAGGGAAGTTCATCTGAAAGGGTTTTTTCCTGGTATTTTCATTTTCTTTATGGGGAATTCCACTGAGCAAAGCTATGGGCAGCTGGATTCTGAACTTGTGAAACATGTGGGTGTTGTTCTTTTTATTATTATTATATACTGAAATATGTCAGTATAATTTTGATGTAATAAAAGTATTGCTCTTTAGACACAGAAATGTGAGATATACTTAATTCATTTAGTAAATGCCTGTTTTCTGCCATAGTGGTTATTGTGTAGAAAGGGTTTCCCTGAAATGTATATCTGTTTGGAGTGCCATGTGATGTGTAACATATTTCGTTTAAGGATTTGAGACATGCCTGCCTTGTCTGAAATTGTGAACACGTACAAAAGCAAACGGAACACATTCTCATTTAATTAATTAAATGAACACCAAGAAGTTTTTTGTTGCAAATAGCGTAATCAAAGAATCAGGATACCTGAACCTGAAATTTTGATCTTATGTCTGTGCAAAGCTAAAATTTCTTGTTCTACATAGCTAAGCTGTGTTATACTGGATATTAATTATATAACCTGTATTTCTATGCAGTTCCAATCTGGGTTTCCCTTCTGTCTGGCTTACCGTCATGGGAAAAATGTGTTTATATATGTCTCAGGAGCCAAAAAATCACCATGACTTGCACTTGCATTTTTAGAGTTAATGCATAGCTCGACAGACTTCAGAAGCTTTTTATTTCTGTCTGAAGCATGACTTAAGTGATTAACTGCATAAATTATCTGAACTTTAATTAAACTGCAGAATATTCTTTAAGTATACAGTAACAATGTAATCACCAGTTTCAGAAAGTTCTCAGAAATGCAGATGAGCACGTTCTCAGACTACTGTAGCAAATCTGATAGATACTGACACCAAAGCTTTATATAATCATGCAATTAATGTCAGCAGTTCAGTTACCGCAGTGGTGGTGCTGCGGTAGTGTTGTCGCCTCACAGTAAGACGCTGTCCGGTTCGACTCACAGTTAGAGCGTCTTCTGCGTGGAGATATGTGTGAATGGATGTTCCTTCGTTGAAGGTTGTGCGTCAGGGCTGGCAACTCGGTACACAAAAATCAACTGCCAATCATTAGCAGACCGGAGTTCTGCTGTGGCGACCCCTAACTGGGAAAAGCCGAAAGTCACAACAACAATGTCAGCAGTTCAGTGCCACCTTATCATCCCAGTGGTAAATGTCTTTTTCACATTTAAGTTCTGAGAAAATCAGCAGAGTGCATTTAACGCAATCTATATGACATCATGCTGTGTTGGTAAGCAAACAACAAAGAATGTTTCCATTTAACTGTATCTGAGAGTACATCAGCAATTTACCTTGTAATGCTACATTTAACATAAAGGGCTCATTTACAGCCACCAGCAAAGGAAAAATCAAAGCAGATAGTCTGTTTTTTTTTCAGTAAGGAAATGCTTAGAAACTAACTAAACTTAAAGGGAAAGATGTTTGTTGTTATGAGGAGACAGTATACAAACTATAAAGAAATGGAATGATAGAACAAAAAGCACAGAAAATGTTGGCTAAAGCACATAGTTGCTCTGTGTAGTGAAGCTACAGAGTAGAGAGGACACAAATCTGAGGAGATGAGGAGCTTAGCTGTTATTTCTTGCCCCAGCTGCTTTCTGCCATCACTTTAATAGACTGGGACGTTGTTTCTGTAGACCAAAGTAAGAACACACTCATGTCTGCATATTATGCATGATTTTATTTTACTTACTGCTTTTGTTGTAAAATTGCATTTTTAAGGAATGAAGTCACAAGAATACATACTGGTATATTTAATTTGTTGTGACCATATATATGTCATTTAATCTTTAATGCATTTTAGTATTTAAAGATTTCATATTACATTTGAGAACAACAGATCTGCAAACTGAGCATAAGTACAAAGGTTTAGGCCAGATAAAATCACTTTAGCTTGCAGATGTAAGAGACCTTTTCTCTGATACCCTCCCTGTGAGCAGAACAAAGATGTCTTGGTGAAATTTCAAGTAGTTTATTCAGTTAAGTAGGTCCATTCAGCAAGGCAACTTTATTCCTCCCACAGGGAGGGTATCAGAGACAGAGTCTCCTAGATCTGCTAGCCAAACTAATTTTATCTGTACTAATGGTTTGTACTCTTGTTTCGTGTTAGTCATATCACCCTCTGGGTCACAGGTGGGATACCCGACCACTCGAGCCCTCTGGATTACCTCTGCTTTCAAATTAAGCATATGAATAAGCACAAACGTTTTACAGTGGAATTCCTAAGCCCCCCCTACTATAGATGGGGTGGGAGGGCAAAGCCCACCCTCTTCCTTGCCGTAGGCCCTACCATCTGCTAACCATTTTATTATCAACTACCATGGTTGTTTACACTGCAAGAAATTCCAAAAATGCCAAAGCAGTGCAAGTCAAATCGCCCAAAACACGACCTCTTTCCACACAGATGCAGGAAACAATTTTATTAACCTTTAACAATGCTTTTCGTTGTTTACATAAAACAACTTCTTCAGATAAAAACATTTTAAAACACTGGGGTTTAAATTCCCCTCCTTCCTATCACATGTTTAAAAACAGTAATATGAGTGGCTGTCCATTTCTTGCTTAGAAAGCAAACTCCACCTCCCTTCAAATAAAACAAACAGTTCTACTATTTTGTAAACATCAAGGAACATTAGTTGCATACATAAGCCTACCTAATAAATAAATAAAAAAATTTTCTAAAAAATGTTTACAAAAAATATTTTCTTTAAAAATATTGTACTGTGAAGCGTATATTTATATAAATCTGTACAAAATATGTTTTAAAGCATGTGTTTGTATGTATCCAAGCAGTATAAGAAATATTAATGAAAATAAAAATACATTTTTTTTTACCGGTTTAAGCTTGTTAGTTTTAAAATGCACATAATGGAACTCAGTTCATTTATCCCTGGGTAATGGCAAGCGTCCAGCCTCAATTGCCACATAAGTTCATACTTCTCTAAAATCAATGAATCTGGCCCCCCTCTCCCCTCATTCCTAACTTGATTTATTGCCCAAAATGTAAACTGGTGTTGTGGGCACTCCATGATGTGTCTTGCAAGTGCATTCTCCGCTTTGTGTCTCCCCATGGCATACACATGTTCGTATACCCGTTCACGGAGTTTTCTGTTGGTTTTTCCAATATAGAATACTGGGCAGCATGTGCACTTTGCTAGGTATACTGCCTGCTTGCTTTGACAGTCAAGTTTATCCCTTGTTTTGTATCTCTTGCCCCTAATCTCAAATATTTGACTGGTGTCCATGTATTTACAATATCTGCACATGTTGCATTTAAACATACCCATTGTGTTTACCTGCCTATTTGGTTTCCTTTCCAGTATTTTTTTCAAGTTGTTTCCCCGTTTAAAAACAATCCCAGGTTTCTCCTGGAATTTGTTTCTCAATACACCATCATTCATTAATATGTCCCAGTTCTTTTGGATTATGGAAACCACACTTTTAGCATCTAGGCTGTATGTAATAATAAAGCTGCAAGGGCTAATAGTTTGTCTGACAACTGGTAGTTCCGTAATGTGTCCACTGTGTTGGTTCAAGATGGGCAATTAAATTTCCCTTTCCCTTTTTAACTGGACTTCTTCAATTAAGTCCTGGATTAGGGTGACGGGGTAGCCTCTTTTCAAGAATAAATCTCTCATAATGGCACATTCTTCCTGAAAATCATGGTCTTTAGTGACTATCCTCGCAGCTCTAACTAGTTGGCCCTTTATTACAGATTTATTTTGCGTAAAGGGATGACAGCTAGAGTACTGCAAGAAAGAGTTAGAGTATGTGTCCTTACAAAATATTTTTGCTACGAAGCATGCATTGCTCATATCTTTAATTAGATCTACATCCAAGTATGCTATTCTATCTTGTGCAAAACATGATGTAAATTTGAGGAATTCTGATGTAGAGTTGAAAAATTCAACCATCTCTTGTGCAACTTGTATGTCCCCCTTAACCAAAATAAATATGTCGTCCAAGAAATGTGTGTACAGTTGAATTTTCTCTTGGATGTATGAGTTCGACATAACGTACTCCCTCTCCCAAAACGCCATTACCAAATTGGCCACGCTGGCCCCACAAGGGGAGCCCATGGCCACACCAATTTTTTGAAGGTAGTACTTGTTGTTAAATGTTACATAGTTGCATGACAGGATTATGTCCAAGAGTTCCTCAACCGTCTTAATCTCGTGACATGGTACTTCTTTTTGTCTCATTATCGCGGCCACCCATTCAATTGCTTCCACGTGGGGAATGGAGGAATAAAGGTCCTTGACATCTATAGTGAGGAAATTAAATGCCTCACTAAATGTGGTCCTATTCATTTCCTCTGAAAACGATCATGAATCTTTAGAAGTCTGCCTTTCACTTTTGACGTATTTTTCAAAATATTATCAACAGCTTTTGCACATGCATATGTGATGCTGTTTCTTGCGTCAACTAGTGGTCGCATAGGTGGGTTATACAAGTTTTTATGGACTTTTGGTATTCCAAACAGGATATACCATGGTTGTTTAACCTTACGGAAAAGGGAATTTCCCCTGCAGTGGCCTGTGCCTAACTGAATGCATTCTCACATTCAGCAGTGTTTGCAAAAGTGACCATCTTAACTGATGCTTACTACCATATAAATATATATATATATATATATATATATATATATATATATATATATATGTATATATTTCATTATAACTTTAATGAGTCTTATGATGTGTAGTTCAGATATAATATAGAGGATTATAATTGGGTCTTAGATCATAACCAGCTTATTTGTTTGAGTCATGGTTGCTAAGAAATTCACCTCCAGAGTGAAGCTCGAGGGGTAACTTTTGGCATCCATGTAGGGAACACAAAGAAAGGGATGTGATCAGAGGCTCAGTCATAATTCTTAGTAGTTCATGGGGCTTTATCTGTTCCATGTACAATCAGTTACAAAAAAGTTTAGCAGTATAAAGTGTTTTACCAGCTTTAAAAGCCAGGTAAAAGAATTTAGAGCTGTCAAATTGACAGAAGCACACCTCTCATCTTCTTTGCTTAGGAATTCTGGACAAATCTAAAAATAATGGGAGAGATAAAGAATCTAATCAGGCACACTTTTAAAATACTGATGTTATTTACTTAAAAGTTAATAGAGCAGCAGGTCTTGCATCAATATGCATTTTTCTGAACAATACGAAGTATGATTTACCAGAAAAAAAATATGAGGGACAGAGCAAAAATTTGACAAATTCAGAGATAGTTAAGATGAATGGACAGCATGTCAAAAACAAAGCTGTTTTACCCTGTGCCACTGTTCTTTCCCAGACAGGCATTCAGTGGTGGCTGGTGACTTCAAATTAAAGGGGGGCTGCAGGAGACAGCTGAATGGGTGGGGCCAATGGGAAGGGGTGCGACCAACTAGAAAGGGGTGGAACTATGCTCAAAACCACAACAACTGGAACTTTAATTAAATACGCTGCCCTGGGTGCCAAACCGTCATTACGAGAGTCCAATCAAGACAAAATGAAGTGTAGAAGAAAAAATATTTCAATGCATTGGCTACATGACAACTTACTTAATATCTAGATGGAAACACAAAGGTTGTGAGGCATGAAAAATAAATTGCTTTTAAATACATTACTGGAATGCCAGTCAAAATCAAGTATAAAATAAAACAAGCAGCACTCAGCTCAAACCACTTCTCCTTGCACTGCAGTTCTAATTATAATTTATATTCAGCTTTATAAAATTACCAAGTAACATGCTGAAAGTAGCAATCTCTGTGATACCCCCACTTGTAAAAATGTTTCTTATCCAAAAAAGACCTGCTGCCTGACAACAACTATTTACTTGTTTCATGGGGAACACGTGATCAAAGTAAAAAAGGAACAGCAAACAAGAAACAAGCTCAAGATAAATTGCTTAAAGGATTACTGCACAAGTTATAGACCACACGTGATAGATTGGCATTCTGTTTAGTTTACGGGTAAAGCCTGCAAAGATGACTGTAAGTCTCCAACAAATGTAATGAGCTTCTGAAAATACTGTAATCCTGTCCTTTATTTCAAATACTGTCATATGCATTTCGATATCTAAGGCTTATACATTATCTAGTTATGTAAATATTTTCTGCATGGCAACAATGAAAAGGCTTTCAATGTTGGTAATTCTTTAACAGTATGCTAATTAAAGCTTACTTGCATCTTACAATCTCCGACAAGCTTACCTGATGATCAATAAAGCATTGTTACTTTAATACAGAGCAACAGGGCACTGCAACAGTATGCATTTTCTGAATAATAAGAAGCATAAATCAACAGTATAAAAATATGACAGAAAACCAGAACATTCTGCAAAATCAAGGACAGATGAAAAGCCACGGTTGTACTTGTGGTCTACCTTGGATGGGGGAATACTCTGCACACTTACACTGCATAACTGCTTCTTGCCTTGCTTGGACACATCCAGAGCCACTACAATGGGGAGTGGGGTGCAACAAGTAGGTCACAGTTTGAAATGTCTCTGGCTGACGGTGATGGCTCTGACACTCATACCTCTCAACCTCAGAGCAAGAAATCTGGACAAAGCCATACATAGAAGTGGGACACATGCCCAAAAATAAAGACAATGTTTAAATATTGCTCTTATAAACTTAGAAAGATAATAGAATAGTAGTAGGTCTTGCATGAGTATGAATTTTTGAAGGTATGAAATCTAAAACTCAAATGTCTGCCATTATTTTCTAACTTCAGTCTTTAATGATTTGCTACTAATTTGCCAGAAAACCACAATTTTATGAAAAAACTGACCAAAAAGATAAGGCCAATATCTGGACATTCTGTGAAAATCTATAAAGTTGACAGGTATGGCTGACGACATCACTGTCACACAAGTGGGATAAACTGATTGTGCTACCAAGCACAAGCACATACAGACAGGAATACAGCAGAAGTTAAAAACTATTTACAAATTCAAATGCACAGAGAGTAATTCAATAAATGAGTGAGAATTGCACAATCACAAAAGCAGTAAGCATCATTCAGGAAAAAGTCGATGGCTGTCAGGGTATGGAACCAAGTAGGCCAATAGCTTCAGCAGGTTTAAAAGCAAAGCATAGTTACAGCCATAGCTTACATCAGAAGACAATGAATGTATATAAGCAAGGAAAATCCTTTTTAAGAAAGTTAATTTATCATGCCATGAAATCACCCATTAACAAAAAAGCAGCCATTTTTGTAGGTCTGCAGCTGAATAAGTAAAACCACAAATGCAGAAGAGAAAACTGTTTGGTTTACTCAAAGAATTGTCAGATTAGACTGTGCAGCAGTTACATTACAAGAGCTGTGTACTGAATGTTTCATACCTCACTAAGAAATGAAACAACAAATGTACATGTGGTAAGTTAGCATAAGCAGTGTGACAAATGCAACTAGGGCAGCAGATGAAACACCAAACTGTTCACAGTTATAACAAGTGTTACAAATAATCTACATCAGCTGAATTTAGTGTTGTAATATACTGCAATTCAATGAACAAAAATAAAAAGTTAAACAAAAACTAAAACATGAAGGAACAAAGCAAGATGTTGGCTTGACAGGTAATTGCAGTTATCTTTAGAGCCACTGAGGCTGAAACAATAATTACAGTTCTGATGGCAATACAATGGATATCCAGGCATAATCTAAATGCAAATCAGAGCATAACATAACATAGCATAAAAAATAACATACATGTAAATAAGCCAGTGGTGGGAAACTATGAGTCATGACAAATCAGCTGAAGTACTACAGATCGCTTAAGGCAGTTGCCTGTCCTTCTTCCATTCTGAACAGGAAACTTGTGCACCTTTAAAGGATTCAGCTGCTGTGCTGTGTATCACGAACCTGGAAAATATTTCTGCCCATTGATTACACTCTGTGTGAACATGTATTTTCTCCTACCTAAACTAACCCCTGTTTGTTTGATCTCCAGCTCATTGCCCTCCATCCAGGCCTTTATCACTACAGATATTTTCAGCATTGTAAGTGATATAGCAGTTAATAAGTTTATAAACACACACACACACACACACACACACACACACACACACACACACACACACACACACACACACACACACACACACACACACGCTCACACACACACACACACACACACACACACACACACACACACACACACACACACACACACACACACACACACACACACACACACACACACACACACACACACACACACACACACACACACACACGCACATACATACACACACACACACACACACACACACACACACACACACACACACACACACACACACACACTTTGTCCAGCGGTATAATTCCTGTTACAAAGCCTTCACTTACCTGCTGTAAATAAGTGTCCTACCTGTTGAACGAACAGCCAGCGACCAAACATCTACCCGTTTCACGAACGAAGCAAGCCCACAATCCAGTCAGCGACCAAAACATCTACCTGAAGCAGTAATCCATGAATGCAGCCAAGCCCGCGCAATGAAAGTCCCATGAGAGCAGCTCACCCCTCAGTCCTCATTGGTTCTGCCTGCAGTTGAAGCAGTCCAGACCTCCTCTTCTGTGCGGTCGTCACCGCTCAGATCCCTGGGTGCATTGCAGCGATTGCTGGGTACCTTTTTGTTTCTATCCGGACTGCTGAGAAAGGCAGTCTGTGGTCTTCTAGTGTGTCTGCGCATGCGCAGAGGAGTCGGGATTCATGCTTTTTTTTTTCTGTTTTTGTTTTCTAGTTTTAAAGATTTTTCTGTTGTTTTTTCTAGGTGGGAGGGCTGTAGTCTGGCAGTCCGATAGCACAAGCTGCCCCTGCAGGCATTCCTGTCAACCTCTTTGACTAAGAAATCTGGACAAAGCCATGAAAAAAGTGGCTATAATAGGAACAATTTTTAAATATTGTTCTTACAAGCTTAGAAAGTTGATAGAATAACAGGTTTTGCACTAGCATGAATTTTTCTGAAGGGTATGAAGTCTAAAACTCAAATGTCTGTCATTATTTTCTAACCTCAATCTTTAATGATTTGCCACTAATTTTCCAGAAAGCCACAATTTTATGAAAAAAAGTCCAACACTATAAGGCAAAACTCTGGACATTCTACAAAAATCTGTACAGTTGAGAGGTATGCAGACAGGCACTGTCTGCTGTTAGTCCCTAGTGTAAAGTCTAATCATAACACTGCTTAAAGGGTGCTAAATAATTGTTAAGCAGGGGAATTTTTGATAAGCTAAAGTTGTTGTTCATCTTGTAGTTATTTCATATGGATCACTAGAGCATAACTGTGGATGTACAACTCTATTCACTCTAGCTATTGAGTGGGGAATTGTGTTGAAAACATTGGCCATATTACCACAACATTTCTCACATTAACAGAACATGATATAATCCACAAGATTTCACCATATCTCAGGAAAGGGGCACCTTGGAAAATAGGTTTATCAGGGTTAGCTGTCTCAAGCCCCCTCTTCTCTACTTAGTGCCCAACCAGCACTATGCATCCATCAAAAACAGCAGACAGGGACCCTAAGACACTGGTTACCTTGACACAGTGGCTGGATGACACATCCTTGCTCTCACCCCTGTGGTCGTCAGCTAACTGAATCAGTGGGAGTGGGTACTTTTGTGTTTCAGCATCCAATTAATTGTTCTCAGCTGGTGGCTGACCATTGGGGTTAGCAAAGGATTTCATGACTACTGTGGTGATGTGATTATCAAAGGAGAGACTACTGTCCATCTGTGTCCCAAGGTCTCTTATCACACTTTTGGTGTTAAGTAGAATACCGCCTATGTGGTAGTTCATGGGTACAGAGTTTTTATCAAAAGGGATGACAGTGCACTTTTTGGCATTGAGTTTGAGGCCATGGCTTTGACACCAGGTATCTGTCTCAGTGAGGCCCTTTTGTAGGATGTCCACATCGTTAGGAGTTTCGATTATGGCTCCTAGTTTGCAGTCATCTGCGAACTTCATTAGCCAAAGACCTTCTGTGTTAGCCTGTACTTCAGAGAAGTAGATACAAACAGGAGAGGACCCAGGACTGTACCCTGTGGTACTCCACTTGTCACTGGTCTGAAGTCGAATTTGGAGTCTGCTACTTTCACAGTGTGGGTTCTGTCAGTGAGCCAGTTGGCATCCGATCCTGTGACATAGGGATTTATACCTAGTTTATTGAGTTTATCTATAATTCCAGAGTGGGGGATGGTGTTGAAAGCCTTGGTGAGATCTAGATAGGCTGTGAGAACCACCTTACCCTCATCTATGGCTTTGGTGACTGCTTCAAAGAAGTCTATCAGGTTTAGGAGACATGATCTGTCTTTTACAAACCCGAACTAGGTGGAGTCCAGAGTTTGGAGATTACCAATGTCTTTGTTTCTAAGTTTCATGATGATACGTTCCATGGCCTTGCAGACAAGGTTCATCGGGCTAATGGGGTGGTAGTTCCCAGGGTCAATGGTGGATCCCTCTTTGTGGAGTGGGATAACCAACGCTGTGTGCCATTCAGTGGGCACAAATCCTGAGGTGAGGCTATGATTGAAGATGGTACTTAGGTGGGGTGCCAGTTCGTTCTGTAGTTCATGTAAGAACGCAGCCTGGGATGTTGTCAGGTCCCATGGATGGAGTGTTCTTGGCTTTAGAGAGTGTGGTTTTTACCTGTGCAGCCGTGGTTACAGGAACTTTGCATTCTTCTGGTGTAGAGATGGGCCCTTTAGGGTGTGAGAGGGGGATAAAGTTAGCACTGAACCTATCTGCCAGGATGTTGGCAATATCAGTTGGTTCTGTATATTTAGTGCCATTGTGCTATAACTCAGAGCAGAATTGAGTGTTGCCATTGAGATTCTTGCCATAGCTATAGAATGCTGTGTGGTTGTCTTTAGAAACAATGGCAATTTTGTTTTTGTAACTAGCTTTGGAGGATTTTATGAGGGATCTCAACTTCTTACTGAGGCTGACCAGGGAGTTCCTCCAATCAAGGGATTTTACTCTTTTTTTGTAGCAGTTTATTTCTTCTGTTGTAGAGTTTGTTATCAGCATAAATTTTGTGTAGACATTCAGAATGACATTTTAAATGTTATTGTATTTTCTTTAGAACTAATACAGTAAACTTGGCAATTATTTGAAAAAAAAAGAAAAATAAATATTTTTTTGCTGAATACAATTCCGGATGTCCTCTGGGAAGTTCATCTGAAAGGGTTTTTTCCTGGTATTTTCATTTTCTTTATGGGGAATTCCACTGAGCAAAGCTATGGGCAGCTGGATTCTGAGCTTGTGAAACATGTGGGTGTTGTTCTTTTTATTATTATTATATACTGAAATCTGTCAGTATAATTTTGATGTAATGAAAGTATTGCTCTTTAGACACAGAAATGTGAGATATACTTAATTCATTTAGTAAAAGCCTGTTTTCTGCCATAGTGGTTATTGTGTAGAAAGGGTTTCCCTGAAATGTATATCTGTTTGGAGTGCCATGTGATGTGTAACATATTTCATTTAAGGATTTGAGGCATGCCTTCCATGTCTAAAATTGTGAACACGTACAAAAGCAAACGGAACACATTCTCGTTTAACTAATTAAATGAACACCAAGAAGTTTTTTGTTGCAAATAGCGTAATCAAAGAATCAGGATACCTGAACCTGAAATTTTGATCTTATGTCTGTGCAAAGCTAAAATTTCTTGTTCTACATAGCTAAGCTGTGTTATACTGGATATTAATTACATAACCTGTATTTCTATGCAGTTCCAATCTGGGTTTCCCTTCTGTCTGGCTTACCGTCATGGGAAAAATGTGTTTATATATGTCTCAGGAGCCAAAAAATCACCATGACTTGCACTTGCATTTTTAGAGTTAATGCATAGCTGGACAGACTTCAGAAGCTTTTTATTTCTGTCTGAAGCATGACATAAGTGATTAACTGCATAAATTATCTGAACTTTAATTAAACTGCAGAATATTCTTTAAGTATACAGTAACAATGTAATCACCAGTTTCACAAAGCTCTCAGAAATGCAGATGAGCACGTTCTCAGACTACTGTAGCAAATCTGATAGAGACTGACACCAAAGCTTCATATAATCATGCAATTAATGTCAGCAGTTCAGTGTCACCTTATCATCCCAGTGGTAAATGTCTTTTTCACATTTAAGTTCTGAGAAAATCAGCAGAGTGTATTTAACGCAATCTATATGACATCATGCTGTGTTGGTAAGCAAACGGCAAAGAATGTTTCTATTTAACTGTATCTGACAGTACATCAGCAATTTACCTTGTAATGCTACATTTAACATAAAGGGCTCATTTACAGCCACCAGCAAAGGAAAAATCAAAGCAGATAGTCTGTTTTTTTTCAGGAAGGAAATGCTTAGAAACTAACTAAACTTAAAGAGAAAAATGTTTGTTGTTATGAGGAGACAGTATACAAACTATAAAGAAATGGAATGATAGAACAAAAAGCACAGAAATTTTTGGCTAAAGCACATAGTTGCTCTGTGTAGTGAAGCTACAGAGTAGAGAGGACACAAATCTGAGGAGATGAGGAGCTTAGCTGTTATTTCTTGCCCCAGCTGCTTTCTGCCATCACTTTAATAGACTGGGACGTTGTTTCAGTAGACCAAAGTAAGAACGCACTCATGTCTGCATATTATGCATGATTTTATTTTACTTACTGCTTTTGTTGTAAAATTGCACTTTTAAGGAATGAAGTCACAAGAATACATACTGGTATATTTAACTTGCTGTGACCATATATATGTCATTTAATCTTTAATGCATTTTAGTATTTAAAGATTTCATATTACAGTTGAGAACAACAGATCTGCAAATTGAGCATAAGTACAAAGGTTTAGGCCAGATAAAATCACTTTAGCTAGCAGATGTAAGAGACCTTTTCTCTGATGCCCTCCCTGTGAGAAGAACAAAGATGTCTTGGTGAAGTTTCAAATACTTTATTCAGTTAAGTAGGTCCATTCAGCAAGGCAACTTTATTCCACCCACAGGGAGGGTATCAGAGACAGAGTCTCCTAGATCTGCTAGCTAAAGTAATTTTATCTGTAGTAATGCTTTGTACTCTTCTTTCTTGTTAGTCATATCACCCTCTGGGTCACAGGTGGGATACCAGACCACTCGAGCCCTCTGGATTACCTCTGTTTTCAAATTAAGCATATGAATAAGCACAAATGGTTTACAGTGGAATTCCTAAGCCCCCCTACTAAGGATGGGGGTGGGGGGGAAGCCCACCCTCTTCCTTGCCGTAGGCCCTACCATCTGCTAACCATTTTATTATCAACTACCATGGTTGTTTACACTGCAAGAAATTCCAAAAACATCAAAGCAGTGCAAGTCAAATCACCCAAAACACTACCTCTTTCCACACAGATGCAGGAAACAATTTTATTAAGTTTTAACAATGCTTTATGTTGTTTACAAAAAACAACTTCTTCAGATAAAAACATTTTAAAACACTGGGGTTTAAATTCCCCTCCTTCCTATCACATGTTTAAAACCAGTAATATGAGTGGCTGTCCATTTCTTGCTTAGAAAGCAAACTCCACCTCCCTTCAAATAAAACAAACAGTTCTACTATATTGTAAACATCAAGGAACATTAGTTGCATACATAAGCTTACCTAATAAATAAATAATAACATTTCTAAAAAATGTTTACAAAAAAATATTTTCTTTAAAAATATTGTACTGTGAAGCGTATATTTATATAAATCTGTACAAAATATGTTTTAAAGCATGTGTTTGTATGTATCCAAGCAGTATAAGAAATATTAATGAAAATAAAAATACATTTTTTTTTTACCGGTTTAAGCTTGTTAGTTTTAAAATGCACATAATGGAACTCAGTTCATTTATCCCTGGGTAATGACAAGCGTCCAGCCTCAATTGCCACATAAGTTCATACTTCTCTAAAATCAATGAATCTGGCCCCCCTCTCCCATCATTCCTAACTTGATTTATTGCCCAAAATGTAAACTGGTGTTGTGGGCACTCCATGATGTGTCTTGCAAGTGCATTCTCCGCTTTGTGTCTCCCCATGGCATACACATGTTCGTATACCCGTTCACGGAGTTTTCTGTCGTTTTTTCCAAAATAGAATATTGGGCAGCATGTGCACTGTGCTAGGTATACTGCCTGCTTGCTTTGACAGTCAAGTTTATCCCTTGTTTTGTATCTCTTGCCCCTAATCTCAAATATTTGACTGGTGTCCATGTATTTACAATATCTACACATGTTGCATTTAAACATACCTATTGTGTTTACCTGCCTATTTGGTTTCCTTTCCAGTATTTTTTTCAAGTTGTTTCCCTGTTTAAAAACAATCCTAGGTTTTTCCTGGAATTTGTTTCTCAATACACCATCATTCATTAATATGTCCCAGTTCTTTTGGATTATGGAAACCACACTTTTAGCATCTAGGCTGTATGTAATAATAAAGCTGCAAGGGCTAATAGTTTCTCTGACAACTGGTAGTTCCGTAATGTGTCCACTGTGTTGATTCAAGATGGGCAAATAAATTTCCCTTTCTCTTTTTAACTGGACTTCTTCAATTAAGTCCTGGATTAGGGTGACGGGGTAGCCTCTTTTCAAGAATAAATTTCTCATAAAGGCACATTCTTCCTGAAAATCATGGTCTTTAGTGACTATCCTCGCAGCTCTAACTAGTTGGCCCTTTATTACAGATTTATTTTGTGTAAAGGGATGACCGCTAGAGTACTGCAAGAAAGAGTTAGAGTAAAATCCTTGAAAGGTAAGACACCTTTGATCATTATAAGTAAAAAACTAAGAGCTCTCATAAAATCATCCAAGGCAAATTTTGAGAGAAAAATCGCCAAGGACTCTAAAGACAATCATAAGGCCTTGTTTAGCTATGTTAGAAACCTAGGAGGAAACTCCCAGATATGCTCAGAATTAGTTCAAAATGATGTGAAAATTACTGAACCTACACACATTGCTAATATACTGGCTGGCAGGTTCAGTGCAAACTTCTCCCCCCCCCTCCCCCCCAAAAGGAGAGATATCTATTCCAGAGGATTGTAGCCTCCAAACATCTCCAACGCCCAGGTGAGAACTGCCCTCACTAAGGCAAAAAACACAGCATCCATGGAATTAAACCCACAGTTAGGACAGCTGTTTAATCTTAGCCTCACCTCAGGATACTGTGGTCCCACTTCATAATTAGCTTGACAAGCCTTATCTGCAAAGCCATGGAGAGGATCATAATGGAACTCATAAATAAAGACATAGGAACTTGCAGACTTTGGATCCAACGCAGATCCTGCCTCTTAAACTTGGTTGACTTTTTCGAGACAGTCACCAAGGCCATTGATGAGGGAAAGGTAGTCCATACAGCCTACCTCAACCTGGCAAACTCAGGTATCATCGAAAAACTCATCAGCTTGAATGTAAACCCATACATCACAAGATGGGTTGCAAACTGGCTAAGTGACAGAACCCACAGGGTCAGAGTTGCTGGAGCCATGTCAGACTCAAAGCCTGTCACAAGTGGTGTCCGATATCCTCCAGAAGGGCCTCACAGAAACGGATAACTGGTGCCAGAGCCATGGCCGAAAACAAGGTAACCCCTAGATACCATAAAGGTGCCAATCCATTGACCAGAGAAAAAGTCATAAGGGATCTGGGGACCCAGGTTGGCAGTAGCCTTGACACTCATGTTGCTAAAGTAGTTAGGAAAACCTTCTATAACCTGATCATGAAGGGATTCACATCTAGATCAAGGGAGGTCATTGTCCCCTGTACTCATCACTCATTAGACCTATGATTGAGTACAATGCCGAATGTATCTGACCAGACACCTGCTGCATCTTGAAAGGCCCCAAAAGTTCCTCACCAAAAGGATAAAGGGTCTCAAAAATATGTCTTATGCTGCCCGACTGAAAGAACTCCAGCTCTATTCAGTCTCATACCGCTTGCTCATAGGTGACCTGTGCCTGACATATAAGGCCATGTCCACACCAGATTTGATGAATATGCTTCACCTCAAAAATCTAGATCCTGGAGGGACAGATTCATCACCCAGAGACTCTATGCTGTGGAACAAAATCCCGGTACATGTGAGGCAGAGCACGGCCTTGTTCAAGAGGAATCTTGACCAATGGATGGGAGATTGCAGATATACCCCAGGGATTACTTCAGTGTCACTGCTTGACAGAGGCACAGCAAAATGATAGGCATAGTTTTTATTCAAGGCTATGCTTATAAATGCCCTTGGGCAGATAGCCTAGTATGAACCTATGAACCTATGTGTCCTTACAAAATATTTTTGCTATGAAGCATGCATTGCTCATATCTTTAATTAGATCTACATCCAAGTATGCTATTCTATCTTGTGCAAAACATGATGTAAATTTGAGGAATTCTGATGTAGAGTTGAAAAATTCAACCATCTCTTGTGCAACTTGTATGTCCCCCTTAACCAAAATAAATATGTCGTCCAAGAAATGTGTGTATAATTGAATTTTCTCTTGGATGTATGAGTTAGACATAATGTACTCCCTCTCCCAAAATGCCATTACCAAATTGGCCACGCTGGCCCCACAAGGGGAGTCCATGGCCACACCAATTTTTTGAAGGTAGTACTTGTTGTTAAATGTTACATAGTTGCATGACAGGATTATGTCCAAGAGTTCCTCAACCGTCTTAATCTCGTGACATGGTACTTCTTTTTGTCTCATTATCGCGGCCACCCATTCAATTGCTTCCATGTGGGGAATGGAGGAATAAAGGTCCTTGACATCTATAGTGAGGAAATTAAATTCCTCACTAAATGTGGTCCTATTCATTTCCTCTGAAAACGATCATGAATCTTTAGAAGTCTGCCTTTCACTTTTGACGTATTTTTCAAAATATTATCAACAGCTTTTGCACATGCATATGTGATGCTGTTTCTTGCATCAACTAGTGGTCGCATAGGTGGGTTATACAAGTTTTTATGGCCTTTTGGTATTCCAAACAGGATATACCATGGTTGTTTAACCTTACGGAAAAGGGAATTTCCCCTGCAGTGGCCTGTGCCTAACTGAATGCATTCTCACATTCAGCAGTGTTTGCAAAAGTGACCATCTTAACTGATGCTTACTACCATATACATATATATATATATATATATATATATATATATATATATATATATTTCATTATAACTTTAATGAGTCTTATGATGTGTAGTTCAGATATAATATAGAGGATTATAACTGGGTCTTAGATCATAACCAGCTTATTTGTTTGAGACAGGGTTGCTAAGAAATTCACCTCCAGAGTGAAGCTCGAGGGGTAACTTTTGGCATCCATGTAGGGAACACAAAGAAAGGGATGTGATCAGAGGCTCAGTCATAACTCTTAGTAGTTCATGGGGCTTTATCTGTTCCATGTACAATCAGTTACAAAAAAGTTTAGCAGTGTAAAGTGTTTTACCAGCTTTAAAAGCCAGGTAAAAGAATTTAGAGCTGTCAAATTGACAGAAGCACACCTCTCATCTTCTTTGCTTAGGAATTCTGGACAAATCTAAAAATAGTGGGAGAGATAAAGAATCTAATCAGGCACACTTTTAAAATACTGATGTTATTTACTTAAAAGTTAATAGAGCAGCAGGTCTTGCATCAATATGCATTTTTCTGAACAATACGAAGTATGATTTACCAGAAAAAAAGTATGAGGGACAGAGCAAAAATTTGACAAATTCAGAGATAGTTAAGAGGAATGGACAGCATGTCAAAAACAAAGCTGCTTTACCCTGTGCCACTCTTCTTTGCCAGACAGGCATTCCTGTCAACCTCTTCAAGTAAGAAATCTGGACAAAGCCATGAAAAAGTGGCACAAATAGGGACAATTTTTAAATATTGTTCTTACAAGCTTAGAAAGTTGTTAGAATGACAGGTTTTGCACTAGCATGAATTTTTCTGAAGGGTATGAAGTCTAAAACTCAAATGTCTGTCATTATTTTCTAACCTCAATCTTTAATGATTTGCCACTAATTTTCCAGAAAGCCACAATTTTATGAAAAACAGTCCAAAACTATAAGGCAAAACTCTGGACATTCTGCAAAAATCTGTAGAGTTGAGAGGTATGTAGACAGGCACTGTCTGCTGTTAGTCCCTAGTGTAAAATCTGATCATAACACTGCTTAAAGGGTGCTAAATAATTGTTAAGCAGGGGAATTTTTGATAAGTTAAAGTTGTTGTTCATCTAGTAATTATTTTGAATGGAACACTAGAGCATAACTGTGGATGTACAACTCTATTCACTCTAGCTATTGAGTGGGGAATTGTGTTGAAAACATTAACCATATTACCACAACATTTCTCACATTAACAGAACATGATATAATCCACAAGATTTCACCATATCTCAGGAAAGGGGCACCTTGGAAAATAGGTTTATCAGGGTTAGCTGTCCCCCTCTTCTCTACTCAGTGCCCAACCAGCACTATGCATCCATCAAAAACAGCAGACTTGAGACCCCAAGACACTGGTTACCTTGACACAGTGGCTGGATGACACATCCTTGCTCTCACCCCTATGGTCGTCAGCTAGCTGAATCAGTGGGAGTGGGTACTTTTCTGTTTCAGCATCCAATTAAATGTTCTCGGCTGGTGGCTGACCATTGGGGTTAGCAGAGGGTTGTGACTGCCTCCAACTCATTTCTGAGCTTCCCCTAAACTACACACATGATGTTCAGTTGGAGGTAAGGTAACATATTTGAGGTCTACCAAACTGGTAACTGTTTGAATTCTGCTGATTAATCTAAGTGTTACTTGGTAGAGGATTCTCAGTGCTGCAGTATACTGGGAGCAGATGTGTGATTTCTCTTTTATTATAGTGCTGCCATATTATAAACATATGGGCATGTAAATAAAATGCTACACTGGACAAGAAATGTAATAACTAGATTGATGGCATTGCACATTAAGTGATGAACACCCAATGTGTTGAAAGCTGGCAAGGCTAGCCGCCTGTGGTGTGAACATTGGCTTTAGGTGATTCTAACTGTTACTGTGACACCTCAATCCCATGTACAAAATAGGGAAAAAGGGGGTTGATGCCAGTGTTGTGTAGAAAGGTGTGTGCAGAGTGAGAGACAATGCTGTTGGTCTGGCATGAGTAGTGAGCTGTTTAATGACTGAGCACATACAGTTGTGTATCCCAGAACTCACTTGTAGACATGATGGCATATAGCCATTGTGTAGAGTAGTACTTTGTGGCATTCATCTGTATATGTCCTGTAGGCAGTGGTTTAGGATAATAGGTAGGTGTATCTCATGTGCAGAGTTGTGCAGAGCATAGTGTGAGTGATATCAGTGGTTGTTTGGTATGAATATTCTTCAAGTGTAATGATACATGCACTTGAGAAGTGATGTAGGAGGTTGCGGCTGTATAGGGGAAAATGTCCTCCACCCGTTATGATAATTATATGATCGGCCAGTGAGGTAAAAGAAGAATGAAGGGGCAAAGGTCCCCGCATTTAGGAATGAACAGGTTGAAGCCCAATTCCTGGTATGTAGTGTGGTTTGTTGGGCATTAGGAGAGTTTATGTAATAAGTCAGCTGACAAGTAAGTAGTGGCTCATTGTTCTAGTAGTTTGTTATCACATACACATCTGTCTGAAAAGCAACACTTGATGAAAAATACCCTTTTATATGAGCTAAGAACGGACTTGTGTAGCTGTTCATGAAATTTCAAACTTGAAATATATATTTTTTCAGATTAAAGATCTTGTATTGTTGTATCTTACTTGACATGTATTAGTTTGTTTGCTAATACTGATATAAACTGAATTTTAGTAAATGTTCTAACAGCTGTAATTCCTCCCAGAATCCTGACTTTAACCCTAGAATCTCTCACCCAGTTCTTAAACCTAAACTCCCAATTGGTCCTTAAATCTAAACCCCCCTCCCTCAACCCTAGCCTTCTGTTATCTTCCAATCACTCCTTAAACCTAAAACCCCCCTTCCCTCTCCTAACCTTCTGCTACCTTCTGATCACTCCCTATACTTAAATCTCCTGCTCCTCCCTGATCCTAACAATCCACTACCTTCCAACTCTTATCCTTGTTGGTTCCCTAAACCTAAAGTCCCCTCCCCATCTCCCTGCGTCACATACCTGAAGAGCGGTGAGGTCTTGATTGTGTCCGTCTGTTGCAGCAGCTGCATCTCTGAACTCACATTTGAGTTAAAACACTTGTTTGGGCAGTTGGGTGAATGAGGTTTCAGCTGTTAGAGTCATGGCTGCAATGTAGTGGAATTCAAGCAGCTGGGGCTCTGTATAGCAACAGGACATATAGTACAAAGGGAGTTGTGCAACAAAGCATGTTAAAAAGGCAGAATGGAGAAGGTGGTATGAAAATACATGAATGTAGAATAATGTGAAATCTTGACAGGAGAGGTGGAATACAATAAAGTGACATGATGTACTATCCTGCACCATTCCTGACAATATCAGTGTGAACAGTGGACTGCTGTTATAATGTTAGTGCCATAAAAAAGGGTAATGCTATACACTCACAGGTGAAGACCCATCATTTCAGTCCATATGCCAGTATATCAACAGTTTCCTAGCAAGAGGCGCCACTGCAGCATTCAGAGTAAAACTGGTCATAAAACATACATGTCATGGAAATGTAGCATATCACATATGATTAACTGTATGCTATGAAAGAAATTTTCTAAGTCATGGAATTGAGCCCATGACTTTCCTAATGAAATTTTCCATACCAGCATATTATCAACTGATGATAACACACACACATCAGGGCAATGTAGCCCATGTGCAGACTGAAACTGAACATTGTAAAACAATATACAACACTCACGGGATTCAAAACCGCCAATCAGCGCATTGACACAGTAAAAATAATGACATGAGTACAATGAGCCATCAAAGGAGTTAGAATAAAGACCTTAGCTTTACTTTATTTGAATGTGGTATGAGTAGATTCTTAGCTCATTTGCATGACCGAGTAGTGCATGCCAAGGATTTGTCTCCATTTTTGCGATAGGAAGTAGAGTGCCATTTTTGTGTGGTTCTTTATGGGCATTAACATTGCTCTCTACCAACTGTCATACAACATATGACTGCAGAAAGATGCCTTCTTACTTTGTGGCCATGTGTTTGTTTGTCCCTCTATTTTCTGACCTGATTATAGCTTGGAAATAGTAGTATAGGACAGAGATGAAAAGGGGAAGCAAGCAGAGACTAGAACACAAGATAAGTAAATAAGGAATGAGCAGGATTGAGGTGGGGTAGGTGCATGTCTTTCAGTGTCTCAGCTCAACACTGGTAGATGAATCCATAAATAAATATAGTTAGAAAGTGCCAAACTGTCTACCACAATTTACAAACTAATGACAGTAATGTTTCATTTCAGGGGAATAAAATACATGATAGCAAGAAAATAGAACTACACCTGAACAGATTTGATCTCCAGTCTTTGTTACTCACGTTCTCTGGACCCTACATTAGCAAGCCATGCCACAGAAGCACTCATGGGAAAGGCTGCTAAAATCACATTTCAGAGGAACAGAACCCATGATAACAAGAAAAGAAGAGATGTACACCACAATGAATTTAAATCCATGCCCTTGTCACCAATATTATCTAGACCACTGTATAAGCAAGTAAAGCCAATGAACTTATAGTGAAGCTGTCAGAAAACAATCATTTTACAGAAATGTTAGAACAGTGTTGATGACTGAAAACTCAGCATTGTAAAACAACATACATAGTCAGAGAATTAAAACCCAGCACCCCCAGTGTGCTGGTGATGTACACATCACTGCATGAGTAAACTGAGGCATGGAGGTAGTTATATGATGTGCATTTTGTTTATTATTTTTCATATTTACATGATGATGAGCAGTGGTGATTGGCTCATATGCACAAGCAATGGCAATTTATTGGCACTTGATATAGATTTTTTTGCACATTGAAACATGGTGGACCTCAGTGGGTTTGAACCCACATATATATAGATATATATATATATATATATATATATATATGTATATATATATATATATATATATATATATATATATATATATGTGTGTCTGTGTGTATATATATATATATATATATATATGTGTGTGTATGTATATATATATATATATATATATATATATATATATATGTATATATATATATATATATATATATATATATATATATATATATACATATATATATATATATGTATGTGTATATATATATATATATATATATATATATATATATATATATATATATATATATACATATACATACAACTGATATCCTGTTGACCTGTGCATTAGCAAATGAAGCCACAGAAGAACTTACAGTGAAGATGTAAGAAAACAAACCTTTCAAGGGAATGTTAGAACAGCTTTTAAGACTGAAAACTGAACATTGTTAACACAAACAACAATAATGGGATTAAAACACTCCCTGAAATGTATCAATGTGCACATCACTGCATGAGTACACTGAGCCATGGAAGCTGTAACATACAAGTATTATGTTTACTTTATTTCATATATGCATGATGTGTTATTAGTGTATGATATGGATTTTCCTTCATTGTTGCCATTAGTTGAGAAATGTTGTTTCTCTTTGTTTATGTATGAATATCGCCATTGCTCTCTGCAACCTGTCGCTAAATGCACAATCACAGTAAGATGATTTTGCTCTTTTATAAGCCCTTTTGGATATGTGTGTGGTGAGCTACTGTATTTTTGAGAAGATTAAAGGTTGGAAAAGATATAGGAGAGAGGTGAAAAAGGGCAGCAAGCAGAAGGTACATCACAAGGTGAGGAATTAACGATTGAGCAGGATGGAGGTGGGTGAAGACGAAAGGTAGACATCAATCGATTTCAACCCATGCCTCATAGTGGTATTCTACAACTGAGTGCATGCAGTCAGTCTAAAAGGGGTAGTAAATCACACGTATCAGGGAAATGTAGTACATTACATTGGCAGAATGTGTACTAATCGGTTTAAAACACCATACAAGCCCTATAGAAGTTAAACACCCCACCCAGTTCATTGACACAGTAAAAAACATTTCATGAGTACACTGAGCCATTGAAACAGAGTAATGGCATTCATTTAACTGTATTGTACATTTGCCTGCTGACTTGCATCCATGCTTATTTGTGCAACAAGTGACAGGACTGTAGCACATTCCAAGGATTTTGTCTCCATTTTGACATAGGATGAGGAGTGTCATTTTTCTGTAGTTATATACAGGCATTGGCGCTGTTCTCCGCCAACTGCTGTTCATTGTAAAACTGCAGAACAATGAGTTTTATAAACTCTTTGTGAGCATGTGTGGGTTGTGTTCATCTTTTTTTTTTCTTGGACTAGGTTAAAGGTTGCAAATAGTATAGGAGAGGTGAAAAGGTGAAGCAAACAGAAAGTAGAATACAAGAAAAGCCAATAATGAATGAGCTGGATAAAGGTGGGTTAGGAGCATGTCTAATAACATCTTAGCTCAGCAATGCTGTGCCTATATTATCTTATCGAAGTTTCAGAATACCGAATCTGATATGGTCAACACCATATCATCGAATTCTGAAACATCGAAAGATAAAAAAAATGCCTAAAAACAAAAATAAATAAAAACTTACCTTTGCAAGTAGGGGGCAAGCCCCCCCAGAACCCCCTGTGTGGGGGGCTGTGCCCCCCACACCCCCCCTACTTAAATATACCAACACCAGGACCGCACTACATTGAACTAAATGAAATTCTCCCCTTACGGAGATTTCCATTTAAACGTTCGATGTTTTTTGCTTTCGCTAATCTGGTGCCAATAATATCAGCTACGATATTGTCGGCCTTCGACAACGTGAAGTAGACCCACAAATCCATACTTCAATTTGTTTTGAAAGTGCCAAACTCCCTTGACAGAATTTACACAATGATGATTAGAATGTTTCATTTTGGTAGAATAGAACACATGATAGCAAGAAAATAGAAACTCACCTGAATGCATTTAAACCCATGACTTTATGACTCATAATCTCTGAACCAGAACATTGGCCAGCTATGCCTCAGAAATACTCATAGGAAAGGCGTCGGAAAAAAAAACAAAGGAATGGAATACAGTTGCATACTGGGAACAGCATATTATAAAACAACATGCCACCTCAGGGGATCAGAACTCCGCACCCAGTGCACTGAGAATGGACTCATCGTATCATGAATATGTTTAGCCATAGAAGCCATTACAGGGAAAGTATTAACTTTACTGTATTTCATTATTTCTTGGTGATATGCACCTCTCAGCTTATCTGCTGGACTGATAGTAATATCGTTTGCGCATGTCAATGATTTATTTTTATTTTTTTCCATACTACGGGAAATATATTTCTTTGTCTTTATATATGACCATAAACTTTGCTCTCTGCCAGCCCTTGTACAACATTTGATCACTGGAAGATGATTTTGAATTATAAACCATTTGTGTGAACATATGTGGTATTTCATCTATATTTTTGCCATGTTTTAAGTTACAGATGGGAGTATAGGGCTACTTGATGCAGGTGGTACAGGTAGGGCAGGAGGCATGGAGGCAACTGTGGAAGGCTGTAACCCACATGTGCTGGATGCCTGTGGTGGTGGTGGTGGCACTGCTACTGCCACCTGGGGGGGCTGATAGCCTATACAGATGTGGTTGTTGCAGTTTGCTATGCTGCTGCATGTAACAGTAACAAAAACAGAGAGAAAAATAAATAAAGGTATGAAAGGGAAAGGATACTGACAAAGAGGGTGGGGGAAGAGACACAAGAACAAAAATTGCATTCTTCACTGTATGAGTATCAACATAGTTAAGCTAAATAACCTTTAATAGTAGAACTTACAGAAATACATCATCAACTTATCTGTCTGAGTATTATATGAGGGAGCAATGGCAAAAGCCATCCTCACATACAGCCTAACATAAATGCAAGAACTACTTATAAGGACAGCACATTTATGAATGTGGCAAGGTGATGCTATTTCAGTTCTGATGATAATACAACTGTACATATAGATAAGAAATTAGCTAATCACAGAATAAATGTGTCAGCACAGGTGACAGACAAGGGAAAATATGTGTACCATATGTTGTGGGGTTCCCAGCTAACTAGTCATTGTGGATATGACACTTATGAACCTTGAAGTGGGTCACTAATATATTGGGGTGATACCTATACTCTGTCATAAAAACAAACTTTTTTGGGAGGGGGGATTGAACTTTCAGCTAACCTAACAATCTCAGTCCACATAGACGTAACATAATGAGTCACTTTTGTACTTATACAGGGGTGCCATGCAGTAGCACAATTCTAACACTGCACAGTCATACTAATTCCATTAAGGTATGCCAGTACTGGGAGATGTGGTGCTGCTGTATAAAAGTTATACAGAATTATTTGTAAAGGCTGTAACTGTTACCGTACAAACATATACATCTTTTATAACAGCAGGTATATTTGCCCCAGTGCTCTCTTAGGTGCTCTGGTCTACTCCTATGCAGCCACATGTTCCTTTCAGTCTCAGTCTTTGCAGGGGCTAGAGACATAAACAGGGCATAAAGTGATATTGAATGGTGGCATGCATTAGCAGGGTTATTCGTTTATTTAAAAGATGGTATACTTGCAGTACTGAGGTGGTGACTGCTCCCTAACTTATGTGTCCCATTAGTCAAGGTTGTCAGGCTTGTGTCATCTCAAGTGACTGTAATGGTGACAGCAGTGTTCTCCATGCATAGGGTGCCAGTAGCGCAGATGCCAGCTTTATACTGTGACCCGGTATGGCCCTCTTGCTGTAGCCTCTACCTGTAATGCTTATGGAGGATGTCCATAAAAATCTTGGATTCTACCTCTCACCACCTCTATTCCCTAAAAGAAGCACTACCTTCACCTTCTACATCCATAATTGTCTCACCTTCAAAGATGTCAGGAAAAATGGCAGCTCAATGATATTCAAAACGGTTCACAATTTTCTCAGCCTTTGCACAAAGATGGCCACTGATGGGCACTTCATTTGCTCAATAGATGGCGAACTAATAAAATATAACTACTGTATTATTATGTTTTGAATTCAATTTTTCCCTTAGAACTGTTCTACTTGCAATCTAAACAGCCTGTACTCTATCTGAAAAGCTCAGCACTTGCTCCTAAAGCATTTTGTATACAGGTAAAGCACTCTTAAACAAACGAAAATTACTTCATTCACCTAAATTCTGTTGAGTACCCATTTCCCTATAGGTCCTTTCTGACATCAGTTACACAGCAATCTTTTTCACTATTTCTAGCATGTCAAAGGGTCAGTTGCTAGCGTCCTCTCCTGTTCAGCTGGTGCATAATCTTGAGGCAATGTTACAATTGCCTCATGTACACAGACAACCCTCTCCTCCTCCCAACAAATACAAACATATGAGAGATGCAACTATATAGCCAAACTGGAGGCTGAGCTCTCTCAATTCAGTACTGGCAAGACCAGTCAGGAGGAGAAGGTAACCACGCACACCACAAACCCAGTCTCACATAGAACTATCACAACTGCAAACCAAACACATAAACACACAAAACATACTCAGAGGCGCTGATTAAAAATCTACCAAAACAACAGAGGCCTCCAAAGCAGACAACCAAGAAACCACCACCTCAAGACATAGCAAATGCAACACATAGTTCACAAAGTCAGTGTGCTAAACAGTCACAGCCCTTAAGGCCAAACAACATGCCAGACACACTTGTAATAGGTGACTCCATAGTCAGGCACACTGACGTCCCGCTCACCAGACTGAACAAGGAGAGGGTCACAGTAAGCTGCCTGTTGGGAGCTAGAATCCGCCACATAACACAAGCACTCAGGTCACTCCACAGCAAGTACAAATATGACTCAGTCATTGTACATGCAGGTGTGAACGACCTGAGACGTACCTCCCTGGACTACATGAAAAGAGACATAGAGGAGCTCTCTGATTATGTAGCCCAGGCCGGTATGACCCTGACCCTGAGCAGCATCTTACCCTCACCAAGAATGATGCCACAGTACAAAGACAAAATGATCAGTTTTAACAATTGGCTTAATTACTGGTGTCATTCTAAGGGGATCCAGTGTCTGTCTGCTTGGGATGACATGCTTGACAAGCCACGCTCAAGGGATGGCTTGCACCTGTCACCCCTGGGCTTCCGGATATTGGCCAAGGCTCTTGCCACCCCCATAGTGCCTATTTTAGGCAAGGCTCAAATGACAAACCTACCTCCCTAGAAAACACAAGTGGAAAAAAACTAAGGGTAATGCTGCTCAATGCCAGAAGTCTAAACCTCAAGATGCAAGCCCTCCTCAGTATGGAGAACATCGATGTCTGTGCAGTGACTGAAACCTGGTTCAAGGCTCCTGAGAGCACCCCAGCACTATCAGGTTTTACCTCATATCATGCTTTCCGGCCCCAAAACTTGGACAGAACCACAAAAGGAGGGGAGTATCCATTTTCATCAAAGATACCCACACCTCCAGGTTAGTGGCAACAAGCATCGGAGACTATCCAGGTGCAACTAACCATAGGCAAAACTGCCTTACAGTTTGTAGCATGCTACAGACCACTCTCTCAAACTCAGGAACCCCACACAGCCTTCCTGAAGACACTGGAGAGTATGAATGTCTCTCCAAATACCATCATTTTGGGAGACTTCAACTACCCAAACATAGACTGGGAACATTACTCAAGCCCCAACACTCTAGCCCAAAGGTTCTTAGAATTCATAAACTCAAATGCAATGGAACAACTAGTCACCATTCCCACAAGAGGAGACAATATACTAGACCTGATCATCACAAACATGGGGACAAAATGCTCCACACCGGAAGTACATCCCTCTTTGTTAAGATCAGACCATAAATTAATCTCACTGGAAATCCACATCCCGCCACCCCTGCACAAAAGACCACAGTGAAGAACTTCTCAAAGCAAACTTCACACTTCTTAAGACTGAAGTGGTATCTTTCAAGGCCCCTGGGCCAGTGGAAACCACAACCCACACTGCTGAATCCTTTGCAAATGCCTTCTATGGCACCTTCAAGAATGCATGGATCATGCAATCCCAAATAAAACCAAGACCCATTCCCCCAAAGGCAGGCGACCAGTCTGGTGGACCCCAGCCATAAACAAACTTTACAACAGAAGGAGGAAGCTACTACACGACAGAGCAAAATCCCTAAAAGGTAAGGCATCTCTGATCAGTACTAGCAAAAAAACTACGATCACTCATAAAATCATCCAAGGCCAACTTTGAGAGAAAAAAATGACACAAAAGACAATCACAAGGCCTTCTTTAGCTATGTTAGAAACCTGGGTGGAAACTCCCAGATATGCTCAGAGTTAGTCCAAAATGACACAAAATACACTGAACCCACTGACATTGCCAACATTCTGACAGACAGGTTCAGTGCAAATTTCTCCTCCCCAAAAGGAGAAATAACTATCCCAGCAAAGTGTAGCCTCCCTAACATCTCAGATGCCCAGGTGAGAGCCGCCTCTCTAAAGCTAAAAACACAGCATCAATGGGACCGGATGGTGTCCCGGGCTGTGTGCTACATTAACTCCAAGAGGAACTAAACCCACACATAAGGCTTCAGTTTAATCTTAGCCTTACCACAGGATTCGTACCCAAAGAGTGGCGTACGGCAACAGTGGTCCCACTTCACAAAGGCGGTGCTTCTACGGACCCTGGAAATTACCGCCCCATAAGCCTGACGAGCCTGGTCTGCAAAGCTATGGAGAGGATCATTATGGAACTCATAAACAAAGACATTGGGGACCTACAGACATTGGATCCTACCCAATTTGGCTTTGTCAAGGGCAGATCCTGCCTTCTGAACTTGGTCGACTTTTTTGAAACAGTCACTAAGGCCATTGATGAGGGTAAGGCAGTTCACACAGCCTACCTTGACCTTGCAAAGCCTTTGACACAATACCCCACTCGGGCATCATAGACAAACTCACCAGCTTAAATGTAAACCCATATGTCACAAGATGGGTTGCAAACTGGCTCAAGGACAGAACCCACAGGGTCAGAGTTGCTGGAGCTATGTCAGACTCTAAGCCAGTCACAAGCGGTGTCCCACAGGGCTCAGTCCTCGGACCCCTCTTGTTCGGCATTTATTTTTCCGAGGTACAGGCAAACATAGGAGGATTGTGGCTGACAAAGTTCGCAGATGACTGCAAACTGGGCGCCATAATTGATACTCCAGCGGACACAAACATCCTTCAGAGAGGCCTCATAGAAACGGATAATTGGTGCCAGAGCCATGGCCTTAAGCTAAACGCCAAAAAATGTATAGTCATACCCTTTGGGAAAAACAAGGTACCGACAAATTACCACATAGGCGGTAATCCATTAAGCGGAAGAGGTAATTAGGGACCTAGGGACCCAGGTTGACAGTAACCTCTCATTTGACACTCACATAGCCAAAGTGGTTAGGAAGACCTTCTATATTGCCCACCTTATCATGAAGGGTTTCACATCTAGATCAAGAGAGGTCATTGTGCCCCTGTACTCTTCTCTTATCAGGCCAATGATTGAGTACAATGCCCCATTTGGGATGTATCTCACCTGACACCTGCAGCAGTTGGAAAGACCCCAAAAGTTCCTCACCAAGAGGATAAAGGGTCTTAAACATATGTCATATGCTGCCCGACTGAAAAACTCCAGCTCTATTCAGTCGCATACCGCCTACTCAGAGGTGATCTGTGCCTGACGTACAAGGCCATGTCCAATCCTGAATTAATGGACATGCTCCACCTCAGAAAATTCAAATCCATCAGAGCCACGAGAACAAGTGACTTAAACCTCAACACAGAAATAAATAGAACGTGCTGGAGGGACAGATTCATAACCCAGAGGCTCCCTACACTCTGGAACAGAATCCCAGTCCATGTTAGGCAGAGCCCCTCAATGACTCTATTCAAGAGAAATCTCGACGAGTGGATGGGAGATCGTAGGTTTACCCCGGGGGTCATCTCTTTGTCACTACTAGACAGAGGCATAGTAAACTAAACCCTAAAAGGGCGTAGTATTCTCATCCTAAGGGGTGGTGTAGGCCACATACACTCTGGCTAGGCTTATAAATGCCCTAGGGCAGATAGCCTAGTACGAACCTATGAACCTATGAACCTATGAATGGCACTTTAAAGTGTCCAACATGGCAGCCCTTCATCTCTGTGTTGGTTGCTAAGAGTACATGCTTATCAGTGACTCCCTCTTCAGACAGCTAATTATGGGATGCCAATTCTCTCCATCTTTAAATAATTGGCTTCCCATGTGCAAAGAACTGGATGCTGAGGCTCAGTCGTGTGCAAGGCATCATGTAGTAATCTTCATAATGTTGATCAAGTTTGCTTGTTGAAATTGAGCAATTCAGAAATAATGAGATGAGGCCTAATTAGCATGATCATTGCATCCAGAGGGGGGGACTCTACTAGATATAAACACAACCAGAAAACCAAAGCTTCATCACTGCAGGAGAAAATTACTTGTATATGGTCGATGTTTGTTTTGTCAAGTGTTTATTTTCTTGAATGAAAATGAAGCTGGCATGTGTTAGCAAAAGTCAACTTATAGCACACACTGGCTTTTATTTCTTTGTAAGATTTTGGTACATTGAGGATCAGGGAATATACCCTTCCCTACTGAAATGTGATCTCTGAGTTGCCATATATAATTAGCAAGAGATGTAAGGGCACAAAAATGTAGAGTAATTTGTGTTTAGGTTTATTTCAATAGTTTGATTTTAGAGCATTTGTGCTCAATAAGTTGTAGTTCAATATGTTGTTTTTTTTCGATGAAGCTACATTCACCCATGTGTGTGTGTGTGTGTGTGTGTGTGTGTGTGTGTGTGTGTGTGTGTGTGTGTGTGTGCACGTGTGTGTGTGTGTGTGTGTGTGTGTGTGTGTGTGTGTGTGTGTGTGTATATATGTATATATATATGTATATATATATATATATATATATATATATATATATATATATATATATATATAGCTATATCTCTCATAGATATCTATCTATATATATATATCAGACCTCTCAACCATGCCGAATTACTCGTTTTTTACTGTGTTTTGGGGTGCAAATGAAGGGGTGCCACGATTCCCGAGTGGCACCCCTTCATTTCTGATTTTTTCATTTATTTTTTTAATTTTTTGAAATACCCCACTGTTGGAGCTGATGTCATCACATGCGCGATGACATCAGCTCCGTCAGGGCTACCAGCCAGTCGGAATTGAGCTCAAGGAGCTTACGTTGTCATTTCTGGCTGGTCTGGCTGCGAGCGGGAAATCTCACTTGCTTAGGGTTACAGAAGGGAACAGGGGAAATCTTACTCGCTAACAGCAGGCCGGCCATTCATGTTAGCACTTTACAGAAGGGAATAGCAGGCCAGCCATTTGTTTTAGCAGTGCACTTCATTCATAAGAACAGCACTCGCTCATTTGGATTATTACAGCAGCACTCCGTGGAGTCCGTTCATAACATGAACAGCACTATGCTCACACTCGTTTTGGATTATTTAACAGGAGGAGGAGGATTTTGGACACTCGTTTTGGATCCAGGTTTGGCTTAACCAGTGTGTGTGTGTGTGTGTGTGTGTGTGTGTGTGTGTGTGTGTGTGTGTGTGTGTGTGTGTGTGTGTGTGTGTTTGTGTGAGTGTGAAAATGCCCCCCATGCATTACAAAGCCAAATTTGAACTCCAAAACTTGAATCAAAAAGGCAGAATTCAAAACACTATTATATTATGCTGTACCATGGAAACAGACACCCTCCTATTTGCTTTCTAAATCTATTACTATGAAAGAACAACATTTTATTAAGGTGGTATATACTGTGGCATTGTGAGGTTTGTCAGTTTTCCAAAATACCTGAAATGAGCAGTTTGCAGGAATTATCCAGGCCTCTAGGGTCCCTTTTATATTCCAGCCACATGTGAGCTCATTTCTGATTGCATTAAACTGGGGTCAGGAGAAACAGATGAATTGGAGTTTCTGTATTGGTGTCATTTTCTCTGCAATTCAGTTAAAGCGCTATAGAGAAATTGTTGGTTGATAGTGTGATAGAATGGAATCTCAGAGAAAGTCTGCATGTCTTGTTTATCCATAAAAGAGATGACAGACATTAATCCACCTACTGGTAGTAATGTTTGTAGTTGGGGATGGTCTGTAGAGTGTGGTTAGGAGAAGAAGATTTGGGGCTGGGGCTTGGAAGTAAGGAGGTAAAAGAGATAAAGGAACAAATAAGTGAGTTAAGAAGTAGAGTTACTGAACAGAGAATTTATGGTGAGCTGAGATCTTTGAGAATAAAAACTTTGAAGGAAGGAAGCATAACTGGTGAGCAGTTATATAAAAGAATATTTAGCTAGGAAGTCACTAGAAAAATGACGGCTTGAGTTATGGTGACATACATTTAGTGATAAGGCTTATTTAGTAGATTATGATGTGGTGTAGTATCAGTGATGTATAAGTGTAACTAGATGCAGGATGGAAATAGTGGGTCACAGACTAGAATGCAATCCTACTCCTCCCAGTAGGAAATGGAATCCTTTTCCTTCTAGTGGGAGATGATCAGTAAGAGAAAGAGTATCAGAAATGTAAATCATAAATAAGTCTGGGAAAATCCAAGTCAGATAAGAAGCAGCTGTAGGTAGAACCGATTTTAAAAAGTATTAATTAGAACCCATGTAATATACCTGGTGGCTAGAGGTATTTCAGGCTCAAACCCTGTACCTTTGGTACAGGGTAAAAAGAGCCTAAACTCCCTAGCCACCACCATTTCCCAGCTTTGTTGTGCTAAGAGTTGAGAAGAGCTATGGTGGAAAGTGAGAACAGAATTTGTATTCCCCCATTACTAGTTTTGTTGTTTGTCCAGGTTTTTTGTGCTAAGAGTTGAGAGCTATGGTGAGTGAGAAGTGAGAACTGAATTTGTATTCCCCGTATAGGCTTTGTCCAGGTTTTTTGTGCTACGAGGTTGTGAGCTATGGTGAGAAGTGAGAACTGAATTCACTAAATGATAGCTATTAAGTTTCAGTCTTCCTATATTTTAGGAAACTGCTGCTTTGGCATAGTGGTTTGTTGCTCTGACTGTTGTGCATAGGGTCCTGGGTTCAGGACTTGCCAGTGACATGCATGGTGGTAACAACATTTTATTCTAGCAACTTTCCAAAATTATACAAGCAATATTTAAAATGTGTCCCTGTTTTTTGACCTTTTGCCCCCCCCAAAAAAAAAACTGAACTTGAACATAAGTGCTAGAAGCTGTGCAAGATGCCTATGGCTTACACTACTGTCATACTATTTATAGTGTGGGTGTGGAAGTAGACTTTTATGATGGAAATGTTCTGAATTGGGCAATTTTGTCATTATTGGTTCATGCATTTTGTTTCATTGCCTACAGTACAGTCTACTGAAAAAATGTTCAAACAATAAATTTAAAATGCGCTCTAACAAATGTGTTGTATTATAAAAGGAATATAACTTAATAAAGTCAGGAAGGTATATCAAAGAAAAGAACACATATATGTTTCTTGTTTTGTGTGCAAGGGGCCAATGAGTTGAAAATGGCCCAAAGGTAATCTTTATTCACCACTGGCCAGATGCATTTTCTTTGGATGTGGTGTGGGTTTCAATGCTATTTCAATGAATGTGAGTTTCAAGGGCAGAGAAGTTTTAATGCCAAGTGTATTTTGATTGAGACAGTATTACTTTGTTTAGCAGATGTCAAAATAAAATCCAAATAATCATTGTAGAAGTAAAGCAGTATGCACACATTAGTGTTTATGGTAAATGGGGTGAAATCGCCAGGTAATGGGACATTGGAATGGCTGCAGGGGGTCAGTGGTGCCATATTTTGGTTGTTTGTTCTTCATATATATATATATATATATATATATATATATATATATACACACACACACACACACACACACACACACACACATACATATATATATATATGGGAGCCCTTCATTTGTTTGAACTTTCAAATGTTCGAAACTCATATGGCCGACACCATATAAGTGAACATTTAAAAGGTAAACAAATGATAGCGGAGATCCCGCTACAATGCGGGACTGGGAGATTCCCCTTTCCTGCACTGTAGTGCAATCTCGGAGTGAGAATATATAAGTAGCAGGGGGTGTGGGGGTGCAGGGGGGCTTCCCCCCTGCATAACACAGTTTTACTGTGTTTACAGGTAAGTAAATGGTGCTATTTCAGGATGTCGGTCTTTCGGAATGTCGATCATATGGTGTCGGCCATATGAAAGTCGGCATTCTGATCGGTCGACATTCTGAAGTAGACCCATATGTGTGTGTGTGTGTGTGTGTGTGTGTGTGTGTGTGTGTGTGTGTGTGTGTGTACACACAGGTATAAATGTGTTTACCGGGTAGTGCATTGATCAATATTGACCAATTTCAGGATCAGCGCTTTGAAAGGGGTTTGAAAGAGCTGATTGCATAAAAAGCTGACATTCTGAGTCAGATATCTGGATGTATAAGGTAAGTGCTACTTCTTACAAAATTAATTCAGTTCTAAAATGCTACCTTTGACTGTTTATTGATCCTAATGCCAGTAAGAGATGTAAATTTGTCAGCACTTTTTTTTTCAATTTGTTGGACAAAGCTGTCTTGGGAGAGACATTGCAAAAGTACTGCAGGTCGTAGACTGTTGACAGCTGTAAGGATGATGGTAGACACCCCCCAGCTCAAATTCTGAGTAATGTTCATTACTGTTTTGCCATTGGGTGCCTTGCAGATACATAATCAGACACAACCTTATTTAGATTTTTGTTATATTCATCAAAGTTGTTTACTTTCACTTCTGTAATTGTTTTTGTGGGAAATATGCAGTCCAGTATACATACCATGCTTGACATCAACTTAAGTATTGTGGATAGATATATAAAACTGTCAGGCAGGTTTTGAGTATGATATACAGCCTAGTGGAACAGGTGCATTGTACAGATTTATAATAGCAATGGAAGAACAAGACTATTCATTCCCACATTTTCCATGCCAACAGTTTATTGCCTAAAAACCTAGACCTAAAACAAAAATGAGATTTGGAGAACCATCCAACATACCTCTCAACCTTTCTACACATAGCAATTTGAAGATTGAATTGTGGATTTGAACTGAAGCTACATTTGCTATTCAGTATGTTTTGCCTTATACTATCAAGATGCAACTTTAATTATGTAATGATGATTTAATTAATTGATTGATTGATGCTGAATGTTTTAATGAACTTAAATGTATAAAAAGCTAGAGTTTCAGTAATTAAAATAGATCTGATGAAGCGTACCCTGTGAGTACACGAAAGCGCTCATCTTTTTCAATAAACTTGGTCTTCATTTTATTACATCGTGGTGGTCCGTCTCTGGTTTGTACTCATCTTGTTTCTTCATTTCTACGAAGAGGATCTTCGGGTAGCAGCGTTTACCATTTTCTTTGCTATACCTCTCAACCTCTTAGAGCAAGAAATCTGGACAAAGCCATAAATAATAAGGGGATAAAGGCTCAAAAATAGGGACATTGTTTAAATATTGCTCTTACAAACTTAGTTGATGGAACAACAGGTTTTGCATTAGCATGAATCTTCTGAAAGGTAGAATGTCTGAATCTCAAATGTCTGTCATTATTTTCTGATATCACTCCTCAGTGATTTGCCAGAAAACACAGTTTTATGAGAAAAAGACCAAATATAAGAGGCAAAAATCTGATTTTCTTCAAAAATCTGTACAATTGAGAGGTATGCTGTCCACACCACCCACATCATCATCATCATCGTCAACCCCCTTTCTCCCATTTTCTAAATGGGGTTGGGGTGTCGTGTTAATTGTCGCCATCTCTCTTGTTTCAGTGCTACACTCCTGCCTTCTTCGACACTCATGCCTGACTGCCGCAGATCTCCTCTCACACATTCCATCCACCTCTTTGCTGTACTCTTCGCTTCCTCTTACTTTCTTCCTGTCTGTCCCAAATCTTCTTCACCAGATTGTCTTCTGCTTTTCTGCACATGTGCCTGAACCATTGTAATCTGTTCTCTTTGATCTTTTCTGCAATTAGAGCTACTTTGGCTTCTGCTCTTATGTCCTCATTTCTTTGTCTGTCCCACAATGTGCATCCTACCGCCCATCTCAGGCATTTAATTTCCATCATCTCTAGCTTCCTCCTCTGCTCTGCCTTTACTGCTCAGGTTTCTGTACCATACAGTAGTACTGGTCGCACCACTGATTTGTACACCTTACTTTTCAGTTTATTTGGCATTTTTCTGTCATACACTATACCTGACACTCTATGCCAGTTGGCTGGAGACCCTCTGATTCTAGCTTTGACCTTTTCATTCAGACTTCCCTTCTCCTCAACCATCCCTCCCAGATACTTGAAGCTGTTAACCTGTTCCACTGTCTTCCCTTATATCTCTATTCTCAACTTCTTCTGATTTCTCCAGTTTGTTGCCATTACCACTGTCTTATCTGCACTTAGTTTCATCCCATGTGCCTTCAGTTTTGCATTCCATTTCAATATCCTTTGCTGAAGTTCTTGCTCAGTCTGCAGGTAATGCCACATTATCTGCATACAGCAACTTTGTTGATCTGTCCCCTCAGACTTGTTTGCTAATGAAATCCATCACCAGTATGAACAACAGTGGGCTGAGAGCTGAACCCTGATGTACACCCACTCCCACTGGGAAACCCACTGTGGGACTGAACACTGTTCATACTTGAGTAACTAGGTCCTTGAACATAGCTTGCACTATTTCTACCAATGTTTCTGGGACTTCAGACCACTGCAGTCCTGCCCAAATCAGCTTTCTTGGAACCTTGTCATATGCTTTCTTCAAGTATAGGAATGCCCAGTTGGACTCTTTCTTCATCTCTAGCTTCTTCTCAATTAATCTATCTCACTGCAAACATCCAGTCAGTTGTGCTGCATCCTGATCTGAATCCAAACAGCTCACCTCCAATCTTACTTTCTACTACTCCACATATCTGTTTATCAATCAACCTCTCCAAAACTTTCATGCAGTGTAACAGAAGCTTGATACCACTGTGCTGCTCACAGTTGTGGATGTCCCCTTTGTTCTTGTACACTGGCACAAGTATGCTTATTCTCCAGACATCTGGGATATGCCTTTCTCTCCACACTGGTGTGAGTACCCTTGGGAGCCATTTCTACCCTGTCTCACGTAGTATCTTTATCATATCTGCTGTGACCTCATCTGAGTCTGCTGCTTTCCCTGGCTTCATTTTCCTTAGTGCTATTCTTACTTCTTCTAGTGTGAGTTTCTCTTTTTCTCTCAGTGTAGGCCGCTTCTGCAGCAGTACACCTTCTGTGGGGTTTTCTTCATTTACAAGCTGCTGGAAGTAGTTCTTCCATCTGCCTTTGATGTCCTGTGGGCTGGTGAGCAGGTTGTTGCTGGCATCCCTTATGAAGGGTATCTGTCTTTATCTTTCTGTCTTTGCCTTGCAACCTGATATAGTTTCTCTCCACCACCTATGGAGTCACCTTCCAGAAGCTGGTAGAGTGCCTTTGATGCCCTTTTCTTTGCTACTGCAACTCCTTTCTTAGCTTCTTTGTTTACCAACCAGTATTCCTTCCTAGCCTGGTCCATCTTTGCTATTTCCCACATTTTCTTGCACTCCTTCTTTCTTTAGGTGACTTCCCGGACTTCTACTTGACCACCACCAGCTTTCTTTATGTACCTTATTTTCATACCTGGCTCGGCCACAAATCTATTCTGTAGTTCTCACACATGCTGTTTTGAGGCACTGCAATTCTTCTTCATCTGCACATATTTCATCCTCTTTTTGGGGTGCTAGATTCCTGAGTAACTCCTTGAACTGTGGCACTTTCTCTCCTGTCAATTTCCAGGTCTTTAGCTTGTTCTCTGTTGACCTTAAGGCCTTCTCTGGCTACGGGTCTATATTACCTTTTCGAAAGGGCTGTTCATCGAACGTCTTTTCATCGACACATATCCACTGAAATACTAAAACTCTGAATGGCTACATTCCCGGGAAAAAAAAAATCGCTTGGCCATTGTCAGGAATTTGCCCTTTCCTCCACTGTAGTGCGATCGAGTTGATATAGCCCCCCCCATTTCATAGTGTCTGATGGTTTGTTATGTTTATTGTTGGCCCAGTGATTTTTTTTCCTTGGGAAAAAAAATCGCTTTTGTGGCCGTTCAAAGTTTTGGTATTTCAGTGGATATGTGTCGATGTAAGGCCGTTCGATGATCAGCCCTGTTGACATCGTAATATAGACCCCTAACCACTGCTTGCAGCTGATTGTGGCGACCAAAGGTTATGCTGTGTGCTGATTTTACTACTGGGAATGACTTTGCAATCACTGATTCTACCCCAGTGCGCTTTCCTTACTAGGAATTGAGTTGCGTGTTGGCCATTCTATTTTTTTTTGACACCTTTATTGAATTGTCAGTAAATTCAATAATCAATAATGTCATTTGTGACATAGGCACATGTACATTTATATAAATGTAATCAAATTGTATTAACAAGTTAAAATTAAACATTATACTTCACATATATTGCTATATATCATATAACCTAAGCAGCATTACATAAATTATTCAATTCCTGACCCTTTTTTTAAACAAGAAACATCTTTATTAAATCATCACTTACAACATAAGCAATCGTACATTTATATAAATAAATAAAAACAAGCTTAGAAATGTGGCAAGCAACCAAAAAATGTAGATGTCACGTCCCAAGTAAAGTGCACAAAAAAGTAAAAAAACGGACACTTTATTAAACATTAATAGTTAAGCGTTTTCGTCCCTAAAAAAACTGGGACTTCTTCAAAACAAGTTAGAACAATTAGCATAATGAATCCAAAGGAAATTAAGGACATTATTTCCAAAAACTGGGCAATTTTTAGAGCATACCATGACTTGTCAACAATTTTAGGAGAGGGTCCCCATCTTGGGTAGGAACTTGAAGTTTCTTTTTGAACACCCTACTCCTTTAACCCCTTTGAATTTTAAAGGGATGACTAAGTGTGGAAGTTGCCACCAGTGCTCTTTTATTTTACAAAGTCCAATACTGGAATTACAAAATATCCCCTTTGTTATCCATCTTAGAAATGGTAATTGTGCAACAAAAGGTATACTTTATATAGCAGTATCTGATAAATGTCAATGTTTTCATGTGGGTAAAACAGAGAGACAATTAAGACAAAAGGATATATGAACTTAAATATGCTATTCTTAAAGGAAGTACAAATAATGCACTTTATAAACATACTTTGAGTTGTATAGGGTTAAGTAAATTTAAGTTTGGGATATTGGATATTATTCCTAGAGATTATAAGGGAGGCTGGTGGGAGTTGCAGATAGAGAGACTTGAGTTTTTGGCAATTGAAATTGAATGCAACTATGCCACCAGGTTTGAATGAACAAATCTCTATTGTACCTATTTTAAAAACTAGAGCACAGGATTTGTAAACTAAGTGTTTCTAAAGTTGTGACAGCCTGTTTTCCTATTCATTGTTTACAATTAGTCTCAGCAGGGCTTTCCTTGTTTTAGGTGAAATTAGTTTAATTGGTGATTATGTATTTAGTCACATGTTTCTATTAGGGTATTTATTCATTATGCTAATTGTACTTTTTGTGCACCTTTACTTGGGACTTGACATCGGCATTTTTTGGTTGCTTGTCGCATTTCCAAGCTTGTTTTATGTATCTGGTTTTAGTTTAGCTTGGTTGCACTGTTTTGTTTCATACATTTATATAAATGAAAACAAACCACACCGACACAATCCTAGTTACAAGCATTTTATAACACAAACCATACTGACACACTCCCAATTGCAAACATTAGAGATCACTTATAATCTACCCAGTCATTTTCATTCAAACATTACTTAGCTCATTTAAATCCTGCCTTCTTTTAAACCCTGTGTATTGTTCCCACAATTCCCATTTTTTTCTATGTAGTTTGCTCCTACATTTTTCTAAAGATCTCATTTCCAGTTGTTTTGTCTCTGTTACTATATTCACTACTTCTAATATAGTTGTTTTAGATTTTGAATTCCATTTTACGGTAGTTGCTTTTTTTGACAGCCACCATAATTAAACACAGCAAGGCCTTACCATGTCTAGGAAATTCAGATTTTGTGTCATAGCTCAGAAAAATCATCTCCCTTGTCACACACAGGAGAAGGCAACTACACACACCACAAAACCAGTCTCACATAAAGCTATCACAACAATGAATCAAACACATAAACACACAAAGTCATACTCAGAGGCTCTGAGCAAAAATTTACCTAAACAGCAGAGGCCTCCAAAGCAGACATCCAAGCAACTGCCACCTCATGACACACCACAGGCAACACATAAACCACAAAATCAGTGTGCAAAGCAGTCACAGCCCTTAAGGCCAAATACAACACCAAACATACTTGTCATAGGTGACTCCATAGTCAGACACACTGACGTCCCACTCACCAGGCTGAACAAGGAGAGAGTCACAGTAAGCTGCCTATCGGGCGCTAGAATCCGCCACATAACACAAGCACTCGGGTCACTCCACAGCAAGTACAAATATGACACAGTCATTGTCCATGCTGGTGTGAACGACCTGAGATGTACCTCCCTGGACTACATGAAAAGAGACATAGAGGAGCTCTCTGATTATGTAGCCCAGGCAGGTATGACCCTGACCCTGAGCAGTATCCTTCCTTCACCAAGAATGATGCCACAACATAGAGACAAGATGATCAGCTTTAACAATTGGCTTAATTTCTGGTGTCATTCAAAGGGGAACCAGTGTCTGTCTGCCTGGGATGACATGCTTGACAAGCCACGCTGCTTCGCAAGGGACAGCTTGCACCTGTCACCCCTGGTATTCCGGATATTGGCTAAGGCTCTTGCCACCCCCATAGTGCCTTTTTTAGGCAAGGCTCAAATTCTAAACCTACCACCCTAGAAAACAAAAATGGGAAGAAACTAAGGGTAATGCTGCTCAATGCCAGAAGTCTAAATCTCAAAATGCACACTCTCGAGACCCTTCTCAGTATGGAGAACATTGATGTCTGTGCTGTGACTGAAACCTGGTTCAAGGCTCCTGAGAGCACCCCGGCACTATCAGGTTTTACCTCATATCATGCATTCTGGCCCCAAAACCCGGACCACACCACAAAAGGAGGGGGTGTATCCGTATTCATCAAGGATACCCACACCTCCAGGTTGGTGGCAACGCACGAAGCATCGGAAACCATCCAGGTGCAATTAACCATAGGCAAAACTGCTCTACAATTTGTAGCATGCTACAGGCCACCCTCTCAAACTCAGGAACCCCACACAGCCTTCCTGAAGACACTGGAGGGTATAAATGTATCTCCAAACACCATTATATTGGGTGACTTCAACTACCCGAATATAGACTGGGAACATTACCCAAAGGTTCCTGGAGTTCATAAATTCAAATGCCATGGAACAACTAGTCACTGTTCCCACAAGAGGAGAAAATATACTAGATCTCATCATCACAAACATGGGGACAAAATGCTCCACACTGGAAGTATATCCGTCATTGGTGAGATCAGATCACAAACTTATCTCACTGGAAATCCACATCCCGCCCCCACCCCAAACAAAAAAGACCACAGTGAAGAACTTCTCTAAAGCAAACTTCACACTACTCAAGACTGGTGTGGTATCCTTCAAGGCCCCTGAGCCAGTGGAAACCACAACCCAAGCTGTGGAAGCCCTTACAAATGCCTTCTACGAACACCTCCAGGACTGCATGGATCAGGCAATCCCTAATAAAACCAAGACTCTTTCCACCAAGGGCAAACGTCCAGTCTGGTGGACCCCAGCCATAAACAAACTTTACAATAAGAGGAGAAAGCTGTTACATGATAGAGCAAAATCCATAAAAGAGAAGACACCCTTGATCATTATTAGTAAAAAAATACAAGCACTCATAAAATCATCCAAGGCCAAATTTGAGAGAAAAATTGCAATAGATTCAAAAGACAATCATAAGGCCTTCTTCAGCTATGTTAGAAACCTGGCTGGAAACTCCCAGATATGCGCAGAATTAGTCCAAAATGATACAAAAATCACTGAACCCACAGACATTGCCAACATACTGGCAGACAGGTTCAATGCAAACTTCACCCCCCTCCCCAAAAGGAGAGATAACTATCCCAGCGGAGTGTAGCCTCCCAGACATCTCTAATGCGCAGGTGAAAGCTGCTCTCTCTAAAGCTAAAAACACAGCATCAAAGGGACCGGATGTGTGTGCTACACGAACTCAACGAGGAACTAAACCCGCATATAAGGCAGCTGTTTAATCTTAGCCTTACCACAGGATACGTGCCCAAGAAGTGGCGTACGGCAACTGTGGTCCCACTCCACAAAGGCGGTACCTCTACGGACCCTGGAAATTACCACCCCATAAGCTTAACAAGCCTGGTCTGCAAAGCTATAGAGAGGATCATAATGGAACTCATAAACAACTCATAAACAACTCATAAACAAAGACATAGGGGACTTGCAGACATTGGACCCGACCCAGTTTGGCTTTGTCAAGGGCAGATCATGCCTTTTGAACTTGGTTGACTTCTTCGAAACAGTCACCAAGGCCATTGATGAGGGAAAGGCAGTCCATACAGCCTACCTTGACCTTGCAAAAGCTTTCGACACAATACCCCACTTGGGTATTATAGAGAAACTTACCAGCTTAAATGTAAACCCATATGTCACAAGATGGGTTGCAAACTGGCTAAAGGACAGAACCCACAGGGTTAGAGTTGCTGGCGCCATGTCAGACTCCAAGCCGGTCACAAGTGGGGTCCCACAGGGATCAGTCCTTGGCCCCCTGTTGTTCAGCATCTACTTCTCAGAAGTACAGGCAAACATAGGAGGACTATGGCTGACAAAGTTTGCAGATGACTGCAAACTGGGCGCCATAGTGGAAAGTACATCGGACACAGATATCCTTCAGAGGGGTCTCACGGAAACTGATAACTGGTGCCAGAGCCATGGCCTGAAGTTAAATGCCAAAAAATGTATAGTCATACCCTTCGGGAAAAACAAGGTAACCCCAAGCTACCATATAGGTGGCAATCCATTAAGCACAGAAGAGGTTATCAGGGACCTGGGGACCCAGGTTGACAGTGGCCTTTCTTTTGACACTCACATTGCTAAAGTGGTTAGAAAGACCTTCTACATTGCCCACCTGATCATGAAGGGATTCACATCCAGATCAAGTGAGGTCATTGTTCCCCTGTACTCTTCACTTATCAGACCAATGATCGAGTACAATGCCCCATTCGGGATGTATCTCACCCAACACCTGCAGCAATTGGAGAGACCCCAAAAGTTCCTCACCAAAAGGATAAAGGGACTCCAAAATCTGTCATATGCTGCCAGACTGAAGAAACTCCAGCTCTATTCAGTCGCATACCACCTGCTCAGAAGTGACCTATGCCTGACATACAAGGCCATGTCCAACCCGGAATTAATGGACATGCTCCACCTCAAAATATCCAAATCTACCAGATCCACTAGAGCAAGCGACTTAAACCTTAGCATGGATATAAATAGGATATGCTGGAGGGATAGATTTGTCACCCAGAGACTACCTATGCTGTGGAATAAAATCCCAGTCCATGTGAGGCAGAGCACCTCGCTGGCTCTGTTCAAGAGAAATCTTGACCGGTGGATGGGAGATCATAGGTTTACCCCGGGAATCATCTCTGTGTCACTGCTGGACAGAGGCACAACAAACTAATGGGCAGAGTATTTTTTAACATAAGGGGTGGCGTAAGCCACAAAACTTTGGGCTAGGCTTATAAATGCCTTAGGGCAGATAGCCTAGTATAAACCTATGAAACCTATGAAACCAATCTGCCCACCTAGCATCTCTGATAGTGCATCCTGCAGGAAATGCTTAAAGTCCGCCAACTCACTGCAGTCCCAGAAAATATGTTCCCAATTACCTCTTTCTTCCCCATCACACCTACAACATTTCCTGTCTACCCGAGGAAAAATTCCCTGCAGTCTGCTTGGGGTATAAAAATATATGTGTAAACATTTCCAAGCAAAAATCCTAAATCTTCTAGATTTTGTTGCATATTTGGGAGACATATATATATCCTCCCATTGTTTCTTTGTGAATTGCTTATCCAGTCTCTCTTCCCAATCCTTTCTAACCTCCTCTGATTGATTCTTATATTTATCATGCATTATATATTATACTGTACTAATTATTCCTTTTTTAATGTCAGCTTATGTTCTAGATTCTACTAAAAACTCTACCAGTGCTGGTCTTTTGTTTAGGACCTCCCTATTTCTTTTTCTTTGTCTATACTCTGATATCAATACTTGATAGGGAAGGCAATTTCTAACCTGCAGTCCAAATAAATTCTTGGCATCTTCCCATTCTATCATCTTTCCCTCTCTAGTCATTTGTCCCCAGTACCTTGCCAGATTTCTCCAATAAATTCCAGACCTCTTTTGCCTATTGTCTGTATCCGTAATTGCAGTCATGCCTATTGGTAGAATCTCCTTTCTCCATTCCCATGTTGGCTTAGTTCTTAGAACACTTTTTGCCACTTTATGGATATAATATTCTTTATGGGTTACTGTTATTATCAGGTAAAGACCTGCATCCAAAATCCCAGTCTCTCCTTATTTCTTAAGCTTCCCCCATGTTTCAGCATCATCCCTTTCCACTTTGAATTATAGTTTTCTGCTTGTGCTATGTACAGAAGCCTTAACTGTGTAGCTCTGAAATACCTCTTCAAATTGAGTAATCCCAATCTGCCCTGTTCTACTGAAATAATCAGCTTTTCCCACTTGACTTTAGTTGTCATTCCCTCCCAGATAAAGTCCTTCAGCTCTTTATTAATTGCTATCCACAACTTCTCCGGTTGATAAAAATAGACCTAACCTGTGTATAAGACTAAAGGGACTAAAAACATTCCAACTGCTTGTATCTTACTATCCATATCCCCATAACAAAGCTTCAATTTTCTCAGTTTTTGTATTATCTTTTGTTTAGTCTCTTCTCACATATCCTTAACGGCCACACCAGAATCATTTTTAATCCAAACTCCTAAATACTTCATTTTATCACTTCACCATAAGTAAGGATATTGCTGAACCAGTTTGTGTATGGGTACATAATTTACTGATATTGACTTTGTTTTACCAGTATTAATTTTGTATCCTGAAAAGATGTGAAACTGTCTCAAAATGGTCCATAACACTGTAATGTCTCTTTTTGATTTTGTCAGGTATAAAATAATCATCTGCAAATAGAGACAGCCTTTCTTGACTACCATACCAATTATATCTTTGAACTTCGGAGTCCCTTATTTTCTTTGCCTGTGGTTCTAAATATAATGCAAATAACAAAGGGGAAAGAAGACAGCCCTGCCTGGTTCCTCTGCTCAAGCAGAAATTATCAGAAAGGACCCCACCCGCTTTATTTTTTTGCCTCAGATCCCGCATATATCCTCCTAATCAACCTTAGAATTTTTCAGGAAATGCAAATGCTTCCATTGCCCTGCTCATAAAGTCCCCTTACTCTGTCAAATGCTGTCTCTGCATCAAGACCCACAAACGACAATGGTATTTTCCTACATTCTGCTTTCCTCTACATCATCAGAAAACCACATTGATCCATAGCTATCAATTTTGGCATTATTTTTGTCATTCTTTTAGCCATTATAGACATGAATATTTTATAATCATGGTTTAGTATTGAAACAGGCCTGTATGAAGCTGGGTCTGATGGATCTTTACCCTCTTTAGGTGTTAAAGGTACCAATGCTTTCTTCCAGGATGTGATGTTGGTACTTCTCCTCCTCTTAAGATACTGTTAAATAAAACCTTCCAGATATTTATCAGATTTTCCCTCCTAGCTTCCAAACTTCTACACGAATACCATTTATTTCTGGGGACTTTCCTCTAGACTAGTTATACATCACAATTTGTATCTCATCTCCTTCTATCCTAACCATTAGTAATTGAGTCTTATCTACCTCTAACCTTGGAATATTTAATTCTTCCATAAACATTTCCAGTTGTATCTTTTCTTGATTTCCATATTTCTCTGCTTTATACAGATTTTCATAGAATTTCTGAAATAGTTCTAATATCTCTACAGGATTTCTTGTTACCTTCCGTTTAATAGGCTCCCTATTGGCAACAGCCCTTTCTGCTTTCTTTGTGAAAAGTTTTTGTGCTGTAGTGTTATTATCAAAAAACAATTGCTTAACACCAGTCTTTCTAAACTTGTGCATTTTATCAAGGTAATCCCTTATTTTCTGCTTAGCATTCTAAGGTTGATCTTCTTCTTCTTCTGTGAGATTCCTCCTGTTCTGCAATACTTTAACATTTGTCACTCCCTCTAAATAATTATTGTGACTTCTTAATCATAGCTCCCTTTCATTTATTTCCACCCAATTTTTAAACTCCACCGTAATTTTATCCAATTCCCTAGCTATATTTTCAGCAGAAATGTCTATCCTTTCTAATAGCTCCTGAATAATCTCCACTAGCCATTCCTTAAATTCCTCTCTTTTCAACAGATAGGTGGGAAAGCACCAGTATCTAATTTTTATTTCATTATCCTGTGTTTTTATTTTAGCTATTATTAGTGTATGATCTGAAATAGTTATCGGGTGCATATCAAGACCTTCAATTAAATGCACATGATCTCATGAAATGTAAATTCTGTCTCCCCTAGCCCATGTTTTATATATTGGGGAGTAATATCTAAATTCACTCCAAACTCCTTTTACTGAATTCACATCTTCCATGCCAAATATTTTCATAAATTTCTTCAGAAATCTACCCTCCTTTGTTATACTTTCCCTTCTGGGACCCCAAGCACATATTCACTACTGCAAATCACATTCCAGTCCATATCTGTAAGTAATATCCCTTGCCAAAAAACGATTATTTCTCCCAAAAAACTTTTAAGCTCCATTACAGCAGTTTTAGGTGGAATATAAATACATGCAAGTGTAATCCTCCTCCCTTGCCAGTAGCCCTTTAGCCCTACAAATCTGCCATTATTATCTTTTTTATCCTCTAGTATCACTGTTGGAGCACCTCCTGCAATTAATATAAGTACTCCTGTTTTCCTTTGTCCCAGGTAATCTGCTGAATAACCATCCTAAAAACATTTCTTTATCAAATTTGCATGTTCAGTTCTTTTTTTTTTATCTTTTTTTTTATTGATCATTTGTCAAATATTACATGAAATCAAAAAAGAAAATGATATATATATAACTTTAAAAAGATTATATAACTATATACATTGGTATCCTTTAAGAAGAAAACTATAAATAAGTTTAAAGTGTAACATGAAGAATGATATATAAGTTCATATATCTTTGTCCATTTTCTCAATTATTTCTAGTATTTTCATCCAAGAGTTGTATAAGGATGAAGGTCTGGTAGTTCTGTTCTTCAGTGTAGATATTTCCATTTGTCCAACTGTTCTAGCTAAATTTTTAAATTCATTAAATGTAGGAGGAATCTCACTTTTCCAGTGAATGGTGATGATTTTGTGAGCTGCTGCCATTAAAGTCCATAAGATTTTAACATCTTTTTTGGCACACAATCCGGAACAGGAGAGTTGAATAAAATCATAGATTTTGATAATTGATAATTATCATTAAAAACAGTCTGAAAAAATAATTAATATTATTCCAATACAAAGTAAGACACTTACATTCATGAAAAATGTGTTGCCAGTCAGCTCTTGTTTTGGTCTGACATCTCCAACATAGATCTTCACTAGCATACATCTTAGATACTTTATGTGGTGTATAAAAACTTCTATTCAAAATCTCCAAGTGAATAATGCAAGTTTATTGATAATGATGACTTTCTTAGAAGATTTTAAGATAATCTTTTTTTCCTTTTCGTTAGGAGGGTGATTGTTTATCTGTGCATAATAATTCCAATAGGTATCTGTTTGGTATATTTTTGTTGTTTTAATTATTTTGTAAATTTTAGATAGATATCCAGCACCTTGATAAGGTTGATTATTAATTATAATAATATATTCAATAAACTTTGGGACAGTATGTCTAACTGTATCTTGCTTTTGTCCAATTCTATTTATAAGGTATTGCCTTGGAATTTGCAGAAGTAGCCATGAGTCATTATTTATATTGTATTTTCTGATTATCTGATCTTTAGTTAATATTTTGTCTTGTTCTACCAGCTGATGCCAGTAGCTTATTGAGCTTGTCTTGAGGATATTGATTTTCTGAATTTGGAATGTATCAAGGATAGTGGGTGTGAAAGCTATAGAGAAGGTCAGAAAGAACCATTAATTAATATTTGGCACTTTGCTTATGTTTGTTTTAAATGTTGTTAGTGTGATATTCATATATTTGGATGGGAGTTTATTATTTTTATTTTTACCTTCTAGATAATCTTTTAACATCCAAACTAAAGGAAATGGTACTATAGTTAAATGATCTGATATGTTGTTATGATTAAGTTCAATATAGACCTGTTCATGCAATTGTTTCCATATAGGTTTGTAGTGATCATTTAACCACAGGGTTATATTTTTAACAACAGAGGACATAATATATATCTCAATATCAAGTAAATTGATTCCTCCATCTTCCCAATTTGGTAAATGTTTATTTAAGGCAATCCGGGGTTTGTTTGGGAACCATAAAAAAATAATATTAGTTTATTATATCTCTGAGTGATATAGTTGGGTGGTGGCAGTGAAAAACTTTGTATTAGATATAATACTTTAGGAAAAATAATTGACTTAATGAGATATAATCTATCTTCCACTGTAAACATATATTTGTTCCAGTTAGATATCGCTTGCTCTATTTTATCTAGCATTTTATTATAATTATATATAAGTGAGTCAGTTAAGTCTTCAAGTAGATCTATGCCTAAATATACTATTTTATTATCTTCTGCTATGTATTTGGAATATTTTTTGTTTATATGTTTCTTTTTAGTATTACATGACATAATTTTTGTTTTGTTATCATTGAACTGTAAACCTGAGATAGTTTGAAAATTGTTATACATCAATAACATGCTTATACTAGTTTAATCTTACTTATAGAGTTTCTTATAATCAGGGTTCCAAAAACAATTTTTCAATTACATTTAACAAAATTTGTTTCATCTTAGTACATTTCACATATCATTCCAAAATGACACAGTTGTTTTAATTCACACTGCTAAGACTCCAATACCTTGTTGATTAGATATTATGGTTAAAATTCTCATATTATTTATGTTCTTTTTAGATTGTAGTTTCATTAGACTCATAATTTGTTTAAGGTAATTTTTCATTTCTGGAGTCTGTATCATGTAATATCTGTGCTATAAGAATATTATCTATTCTTTAGTTATATGAGTATTTCCCATTTTCTTCCTCACTTTTAATGAAATAATTAGATTTATTATCACTTAACTTTTGAGAAAGTAGTTATTCAAGTCGTATTCCATAGGTTCATAGGTTCATAGGTTCATACTAGACTATCTGCCCTGGGGCAATTATAAGCCTAGCCCGATTCTGTATGGCTTACGCCACCCCTTGATTTGAGTATACTGTGCCCTTTTTAAGGTTTAGTTTACTGTGCCTCTGTCTAATAGTGGCACGGGAGTAATCCCTGGGACAAACCTACGATCCCCCATCCACTTATTGAGATTCTTCTTGAAGAGATTCAGTGAGATGCTCTGCCTCACATGAACTGGAATTCTATTCCAGAGCGAAGGGAGCCTCTGGGTTATGAACCTGTCCCTCCAGCAAGTTCTATTTATTTCTGTGCTGAGGTTCAAGTCCCTCGAGCATGTGGCTCTAAGGGATTTAGATTTACTGAGGTGGAGCATGTCCATTAATTCTGGATTTGACATAGCTTTGTATGTCAGGCATAGATCGCCTTGAAGTAGGCGGTATGCAACTGAGTAGAGCTGGAGTTTTTTTTAACCGAGCAGCATATGGCATCTGTTTGAGACCCTTGATCCTCTTGGTGAGATACGTTTGGGGTCTTTCTAATTGCTGCAGGTGTCGGGTAAGGTACATCCCAAAAGGGACATTGTATTCTATGATGGGCCTGATGAAGGATGAATAAAGGGGCACGATTACCTCTCTTGATCTAGATGTGAAACCCTTCGTGATGAGGTGGGCTATGTAGAAGGTCTTTCTAACCACTTTGGCAATGTGGTTTTCAAAGGAGAGATTGCTATCAACTTGGGTCCCCAGGTCCCTAATACCTTTCTCTGTACTTAATGGGTTTCCGCCTATGTGGTAATTTGTGGGCACATTGTTTTTGCCAAAGGGTATGACTATACATTTTTTGGCATTTAGTTTTAAACCATGGTGCTGGCACCAGTTATCTGTCTCTGTGAGACCTTTTTGAAGGATGTTTGTGTCAGCTGGAGAGTTGATTATGGCGCCCAGTTTGCAGTCGTCTGTGAACTTGGTGAGCCATAGTCCTCCCACGTTTGCCTGTACCTCGGAAAAGTATATACTGAACAAGAGTGGTCCCAGGACAGAACCCTGTGGGACACCACTTGTGACCGATTTCGAGTCTGACATGGCTCCAGCAACTCTCACTCGGTGTGTTCTGTCTTTGAGCCAGTTTGCGACCCATCTTGTGACATAGGGGTTTATATTTAAGCTGGATAGCTTATCTATGATGCCTGAGTGGGGTATTGTGTCAAATGCCAGAACTCTTTACAAAATATGTGTCAACTTATATGGCAATATATATATACATATATACATTTATATATACTTACATATACATGCAATGGTCTTTACACATCTTAAGGTTCAAAAATACTCAAGTAAAATGCACTGGAGAGATAGGTTCCTGACCCAGAGAGTGGCCAGACTCCGAAAAAGAACCTTAAGGATTGGATGGGAGAGAGAAAAGCACCCCGGGGATCAAACCGGCAACCTTACCAAACAAGAGTCCAGGTAAGCAAATAATGTGGAAAGAAGTAGCCAGGAAATTATTATGATTAGGCTTATATAAGCCCTAGGGTTGATATTCCAGCACCAACCTATGAACCTATGTAATTATTTATGATTCCTGTTGTATATATGTAATATTCTAGTATTGGAAATTCTTAATATTAATCTCTATATCTACTTATACAATAGTGTCTTACTGCATATCTAATAATATTTAACTTTTTTCTAACAATAACTATGTGTAGGTTGCTATTTCTGTTAGTATATAAAGTAGCTATTAGAAAATTTTGTTTAGTGTCTGTTTGTTAAATCTAATCATGTTTTATGTGCTTAGTACTGTAATTATATATGTATCATAACTTCTCATGTCTTTTATTTGTTAGTTTCGTAATTCAGGTGTACTAGCACTTTAAGAAGTGCTCGTTTTGGGATTTACTTCCTTGACTTGTAATGCTGCAATTACGTTTTATTTAAGGGACGTTATACGCAAGCACGAAGTGCTCGCAATGAGAAATTAAACATTTAGGTGTTGCTTGCATGTGTACTTAATGCTGCTGTCTCGTGGATGGAGCAGGAAAACTAGTGAAGATTTTTGTTAATGTTCAAGGCATCGCTCGTGGTAATATTTTTTATTGTGTAGTTTTATCTGTGTTATATGCGGGGCATACTTCATGACACATCCTAATAAAACAAACAGCACCTAGTGCGTTACTGCATATAAAAGATTCAATATGACATTCTAGTAGAGTAAAATAAATTACTGTTATAGCATATAAGGGTTTAATCTCTTGACTAACTACAACCATCCAGTACAACTCAATCATCTTCCTTATACATATCCCTTTTCTCCTTGTAGTTGGAGAATTTTAAGATGTGCTCGTTTTGGGATTTATTTCCTTTCCTAGTGATATTGCAATTATATATTATTTAAAGGGCGTCATACACAATCATGAAGTGCTCACAATGAAAAACATAACATTTAGACATTCATGCATGAATATTTTAAGCTGCTGTCTCGTGGACGGATCAGGAAAGGAGCAGAAAAGTAGTGAAGATTTTTCTTATCTTTCAAGGTATCGCTCGTGATAATATTATTTTTTTTTTTTTGCATAGCTAAAGCACAGTTCAAGCATCTTCAATAAACACATCATTATCTCCCCTTCTAATCAGAAAGCTTTGTTTATGTACGTTAAATACAATAAGAGCCTATGTGGTGCACCAGGATGCGACAACATCATATTTCATACAGCCAGATATGTGCGCACACTCAAGCTGTCTTCTATCTCAATAAAGTAAATCATTATGACAGCAGTGATGAATTAAGTACTGCAACCATGCAAAATATCTAACACAAACATATCATTCATTAAAAAATGTATTTATTCCCACCGCCCCCCCCCCTCGTCCCAGTCAGAAAGCTTAGATTAGACATATTATATGAATAAAGCATTCAGAAATTTTATAACAAATTGCTAGTATAGCTAAATATATGGTGGGATGGTTGTATCAGCTTGAATCAAATATCAATTAGCACACATCTTAAATATATCACTCTATGCATTTTGTTTGTTAATGATTAAGTCAGAGATGTAGAGAAAGAAAAACAATGTTATCAGGTTTCAAATATATTTGTATAGACCTAAGTGATAATGATTCATTTACCTAGTTTATATTTATTCTAAATTAAAGTGGGATAAAATAAATAGAAACTGTACCTGTTATATTACTGTGATTTATGACTGGAAGATTTCCTGTTAGTTTTTATGACATTGTTTAAAGTTTTGTATTACATGGAATATATAAGTTATTTGTCCTTTAGTTTTTTTTTTCTTTTGTACAACAGTCTTCCAGTTGTTTACTTCTGCATTTTTGTTTGGTGTACTGTTTGTCCAATCCATACATTCTTCTTGTGTTAAAATGTTATTTGTAGTGAGATATTTTATTGCTGAGTCCACTGTTTCAAATATTTTTATTCCTCCTGGAAGGAAAACTCAAAGTCTTGCTGGAAACAAAAGATGAGTTTTCAGTTGTTTCTTTTTCAAGATTTTTATTATTGGGATGAATTCTTTTATTTTGAGAACCACTTTTGTAGAGTCATTATCAAATCTAATTTATGCATCATTATATTTAATGGGTGAGTTAGTCCAAGCATTCTTGAGGATGAGTTCCTTGTCTTGTATGGAAAAAAGTTTAACAATTAAGGGTCTTGGTTTGTTTTTGATTAAAGATGCATTCCCTGAAGTTGACAATGACCTGTGTGCACGTTCTGTACCATAAGAAAGGGCTTCCGGTAATTTTAATACATTTGGGATCCAGGTAGTAAGAACATTTATTATATTATCTTCTTCTACTTTTTCTGGAAGACCATATATTCGGATATTATTTCTTCTCATTCTGTTTTCCATATCATCTATTTTCTCCAAAAGATGTGTATTTTACTGCAGTAAAAATTCAGTTTGTTGTTCTTCTTGTAGGAGTCTGGAATCAGTGTCATTTAATGACTGTTCTATGACAGAAATTTGACCTTTCTGTTGTGTGAACATTTCCTGAAGCTGTTCAAGTTGTTGAGAACATTTTTCTTTAAAAGAGCCCAATTTATTATCCACTTTATCTATTTTAGTTGTCGTAGACTCAGAGATAGAATTTATGAACACACTTATGCTATTACCCACAAGAAGGCAGACAATGCATTGGCCAAACATGTGGTATCTTCCCCTGACCATACGTTTAAATTCTTGATTATTGATAGATTAGATAATAATCTTATTGGTGGTCCCTATTCCCTGAAACTCTTAGAATTGGAATTGAAGTGGCAAATAAAACTAAATGCAAGTAACTTCCCAGGCCTGAATGAAGCTTTATCAATAGGAGTCCTGTTAAAATTGAAAAGTTTGGCGAGATAAATCACAAATCAAAAATTAAATATGTTTTTTATACAACTAATAATAATACTAGTATAATGAATAGAAGGTTACAAATAAGAAGTTATGTAATTTTTAATGTTTTCCTTTTAAAAGTGTATATAGGCTATCTCCGTTTTTTTGAGTGAGATATTCATATTATACAAGCACTTTATTTCTTATTTATTTCATATATTTGTTATTTCATTCTTTTTATTATTTCTTTTTTTATTATTTCTTTTATTATTTTCATCATTCTTTTTATTTTTATTTTCATTGTTATTATAATAATAGATTAGAGTATGTAATTTATTTCTTTAGCTATGTATAAGGTTTACTATTTATTAAGTTCTGAGTTTACCATTAGTACTTACATGGATTAATTTCCATAGTGCATCATTGCCTAGCCTTATAAACTTGTGCCTTTAAAAAGTTTAATTTCTTAATTGCTTAATTGAGCATTATTGTTTAATTTTGGCGCCTGTTTTATATATAAAAATATGTAGAAGTTACCCTATTTGTATTCTGAAGAAGGCTAACTACTGTGTGCCGAAAAGCGCTTCAATAAAGGTTCGTTCTCCAGGTTGGACGTGGTTCTATTTTTTGAGTTTTTGGCTGTGTTTGTGGATCCTGTGCTTTCGTAGTTTTATGGCGTTCCACCCATCCTCACCTGATTTTTCGAACTTATCAGGTCAACAACTAAATGAAACTAACGTTTCTTCTAAACCTATAACTTCAGCCAATCCACCAGATTCTAAAACGGTGAATTTTGGTCTCCTTTTGGGGAAAATCGATGCACTATGTAAGCGAGTGGACCAGGTAGACTCAAATCAAAGACTGTTTAAAGAATTTATGTCTGTTAAAACTACTTGCACAAACATGAGAAGCATAGACTGTGTAAATGATCATTTTAACGAACAGTCTGGCTCTGGTTCTAATAGTAATATTACAACTACTGCTGATGACGCTAGCACGCCGCCACCAGGTCAAAGGTCACCAGCTAACACAACGCAAGTGAGCAAACAAAAGGATTTAACATCGCAAATGCGTGTAAATGCTGTTTCTCAGCCTTGTGTAGTTCAAACTAGCAATTCAACTACTTATTCTTTTGGAGAACAGAATGTTTCCTTGACAAGTAGAAACTCGCCAAAACTGGCTTCTGTTATTAAGGACTCTTTTGTATTTGGAAGTAATTCAACTGAACAAACCCGTTTTGGTGCTCTAAACGGAGACCAAGCACAGGGCATTGCAAATACATCAGATATAGTAAGTAATTTGAAGTCTCTTGATAATTCACTGTTGAAATTAAAAAAGACACAACTAGAAATAGCCTATTTCAAGAAGTGTCTAAATGTCAACATTATACCAAAAGGTCTACGCAGAATGCAATATCCTACTGGACTAGTGAATCAGTCTCCTTTTCACAAAGATCTTATACAACTTTTTGAACAACAAGGTGTTGAGTTGCTTAATCTTATGATTAAGCACTATTCCATCTTTGTGACTGAACTAACTGATACTGTGCTTGACTTGGATAAACTGGTCACTAGTCATTCAGAGTTTTTTAGATATAAATATGATTATTCTAGATCTATATCAAGCATAGATAAACACTTGTTCAAATTACAAGCTAATAAGTCCAAGAAACTGGAGAGAGACATTAAGGCCTATAAGGAAGGTACTGCTTATCCTGTTCCTTCCTCTGCCCAGGCTTGGCAAAGACCACCAATTGTAAACACTGCTTGTAATGCTTGTAATGCTTGTGTTTCAGCTGAATGTATTAACTGTAAAAGTGCATTTTGTAATGATCAAATAGTTGATAATGATGATTTTGATAACAACTTTTTGAATGATGAAACAGAATTTCCTACTCTTAGGAGAAGCGAAAGGCTTCAGAATAATTCTAAGAATAAGTATAATCCTAATTTAAGGTACAATAATAATAATGTTACTGCTTCTAACAGTATTCCTAATCAAGGATTTAATGGGGCAAGACCAAAACAGCAAAGAACAGTACATAATTTTAACACAAGGTCCAAAAATTTTCAATAGAGGAGGAAACTGGAATTACTGAATTTTTTAGTCAGCCAGTGCCCCCCTCCATTGACACACATGAAGTTAATACGACTTGTCTTTTTTCTGAGTACTCTTTCAGTTTGTCAGACGACCTAGAGATTACCCCTGACTCACCAAAACCCAAAATACTGTTTAATAAAAACAAAGATTTTAAAGTATACAATTTTTCTTCTTGCCCGTTATCACAAGATTTGGTAGATCTACTATCAAAAGGGCAAACATATGTCCCTTATACCAACTTTAACATCACGTCAGCTATCATGGACCTTAAAAAATATACCAGAAAATTAAATTTTCAATATTTATTTGGGGATATTAATAATATAGGATCTTCACATGATTTTAATATACCTAGTACTTACAACCCACCACTTCACCCCACTATACAAATGTTCGAAAACGTTTGTGAACTGGATTTTAGATCTCTGGCTAATAAGAGAATGAGAACATCCACTAATTCTGAAGAATTGGACTTAATTAAATTCATCCATTCCCAAAAAATTAGATTATGCAAGCCAGATAAGGGGGGAGGAATGGTGGTATTTGATATAGATGTTTATAATTGTAGGATGGGAGTTTTGCTTAACAGTGATTCTTATGCAGTAAGTTCTAGGTCTGAGGTAAACTCAGCTTATAGCTTGGTGAAAACATGCATTAATGATTTATTTATTGAGGGACATATTGACAATGAATTACTTAATTATTTGTCCACTTCATTTCCTATTTATCCAAGTTTTTTCGGGATTCCAAAGATCCATAAAGATCTATATGACCCCCCTATGAGACCTTTGGTCGATGGTAGAGGATCACCATTATATGTTTGTGCTAAAGTGATAGATGTCACGTTACAAAAAATAGTAATTAAAGAAAATCAAGTCTGCAAAGACTCTTGGTCCTTTTTAAGCCAGATAAATAAGTTCAAGTTTGACAGCAATTTCAACTTTTTAACAGTTGACATAAAAGATTTATATACTTGTATTCCACATAATATAGCTATAGAATGGGTCACACTTATGATGTATAAATACAAGCTTCCGAAAAGAGAAATTTTTATAGTGTCCGAATTATTAGATTTGGTCCTATCTTATAATTTTTTCATTTTCGATTCATTATTCTATATTCAGAAAATAGGTATTGCTATGGGTTCACCTTGTGGAGCAAGTGTAGCAAACTTAGTGATGGCCTTTTGGGAATCGGACTCGGTCTTTAAGTCAGATTTGTATCGGGAATCAGTCGTGTTTTACACTAGATACCTTGACGACATTTTTATGTTAATCAAGGGTAATGACCAAACAGCTTCTTCTCTAGTCGACTTCTTCAACAAGTCTACTGAATTTTTGAAGTTTACTTATACTTTCGACAGCTGCGCTATTTCATACTTGGACATAATGTTGTCCAAGAATCTTGAATTAAACAGCTATACCTCAAGAGTTTATCGTAAAATTACATATTCTAATACATTTCTACACTACTCAAGTTGTCACCCTTCTTATCAAAAGAAGGCTGTTATTAAAGGGCAACTAGTTAGAGCGGCCTGGATTGTTACTCTCAATGATGAGTTTAATGAAGAATGTTTATTCTTAAAAACAGCTTTTCTTAAAAGAGAGTACCCGGTTGAGCTCATTGATAAAATGATAGCCGAGGTTAAGTTAAAGAGGGATAATAACCTTTTCAGCCCTTTATTGGCTATACAAACCCAAAGCCCGAATGACTTCAGCAACAACTTGAATAGTGGAGACATAAATGGAATTCAACTTGGCATTAATCCCATTTGTAATACTAATTCCAATTCTAAGGAAGTATTTAAAACTCACAATAGTGACATTAATAGAGCTACTTATTTTGCTACTACTTATGTAAAACTAAGCTCTTCATGTATTAATATATTAAATAAAAATTGGAACTTGTTTAAAAATAACCAATCCTTAATGAATAAAATAGGACATAGACCTAAGGTGATCTTTAGGTGTGGTTTAAACTTGAAGGATTCTTTAAAATTTAAACCTGACTTGTTGAGGAAGTCGACTGGGATGTTTAAATGTGAATCTTGCAACATGTGTAAGCACGTACTTGTTGGTAATTCCTTTGTATTAGAGAATGTAACATATAAATTACGGGATAAATATAACTGTAACTCTAAAGGTGTCATCTATTTGGCCAAATGCAATTATTGTCCTGCCTTCTATGTGGGTAAAACTGAGCTTAGACTCAGAGATAGAATTTATGAACACACTTATGCTATTACCCACAAGAAGGCAGACAATGCATTGGCCAAACATGTGGTATCTTCCCCTGACCATAAGTTTAAATTCTTGATTATTGATAGATTAGATAATAATCTTAGAGGTGGTCCCTATTCCCTGAAACTCTTAGAATTGGAACTGAAGTGGCAAATAAAACTAAATGCAAGTAACTTCCCAGGCCTGAATGAAGCTTTATCAATAGGAGTCCTGTTAAAATTGAAAAGTTTGGTGAGATAAATCACAAATCAAAAATTAAATATGTTTTTTATACAACTAATAATAATACTAGTATAATGAATAGAAGGTTACAAATAAGAAGTTATGTAATTTTTAATGTTTTCCTTTTAAAAGTGTATATAGGCTATCCCAGTTTTTTTGAGTGAGATATTCATATTATACAAGCACTTTATTTCTTATTTATTTCATATATTTGTTATTTCATTCTTTTTATTATTTCTTTTTTTATTATTTATTTTATTATTTTCATCATTCTTTTTATTTTTATTTTCATTGTTATTATAATAATAGATTAGAGTATGTAATTTATTTCTTTAGCTATGTATAAGGTTTACTATTTATTAAGTTCTGAGTCTACCATTAGTACTTACATGGATTAATTTCCATAGTGCATCATTGCCTAGCCTTATAAACTTGTGCCTTTAAAAAGTTTAATTTCTTAATTGCTTAATTGAGCATTATTGTTTAATTTATAAAAATATGTAGAAGTTACCCTATTTGTATTCTGAAGAAGGCTAACTAGTGTGTGCCGAAAAGCGCTTCAATAAAGGTTTGTTCTCCAGGTTGGACGTGGTTCTATTTTTTGAGTTTTTACTTCTGCATTTTTGTTTGGTGTACTGTTTGTCCAATCCATAGATTCTTCTTGTGTTAAAATGTTATTTGTAGTGAGATATTTTATTGCTGAGTCCACTGTTTCAAATATTTTTAGTCCTACTGGAAGGAAAACTCAAAGTCTTGCTGGAAACAAAAGATGAGTTTTCAGTTGTTTCTTTTTCAAGATTTTTATTATTGGGATGAATTCTTTTATTTTGAGAACCACTTTTGTAGCGTCATTATCACATCTAATTAATGCATCATTATATTTAATGGGTGAGTTAGTCCAAGCATTCTTGAGGATGAGTTCCTTGTCTTGCATGGAGAAAAGTTTTACAATTAAGGATCTTGGTTTGTTTTTGATTAAAGATGCATTCCCTGAAGTTGACAATGACCTGTGTGCACGTTCTGTACCATAAGAAAGGGCTTCCGGTAATTTTAATACATTTGGGATCCAGGTAGTAAGAACATTTATTATATTATCTTCTTCTACTTTTTCTGGCAGACCATATATTCGGATATTATTTCTTCTCATTCTGTTTTCCATATCATCTATTTTCTCCAAAAGATGTGTATTTTTCTGCAGTAAAAATTCAGTTTGTTGTTCTTCTTGTAGGAGTCTGGAATCAATGTCATTTAATGACTGTTCTATGACAGAAATTTGACCTTTCTGTTGTGTGAACATTTCCTGAAGCTGTTCAAGTTGTTGAGAACATTTTTCTTTAAAAGAGTCCAATTTATTATCCACTTTATCTATTTTAGTTGTCAACTCCTGAATATTTAAAATAAGTGAATGTAAATCTTTTTTGAATGTTGGGTCCTAAGGTGAATTCCTGAGATGGCTCATTCTGAGTAGCTGATGCTGCTGTTGATTTTCTAGTATTTAATTTGACAGGAATTTTCCAATGAAAGTTGATAAAAATTTATTCTGATGATGTCTCTGGATATTACAAAGTAGTTAGTAGCGAAAATATCCTGTTATTGTTCTTTTTTTCTCAAAATTCCTGTCTAAAATATTATTGAGGAAAGAGAGCTGTGAGAAAGTGCTGTTACCAGATCACCATCTTGGCCACGCACCCCCCATGTTCAGTTCTTTAAGTGTGTCTCCCGTAACATTACTTTTTGCACTCTACATTTTTTAATATAGTTCACTACTCTCTTTTTTTTTGTATTTATTTGTGAGTCCATGGTGGTGCAGCAGTTGCATTGTCACCTCACAGCAAGAGGTTCTCCCGTTCGATTCTCGGATGGAGCGCCTTCTGTGTGGAGTCTGCATGTCCTCCCCGCGGTTGAGTGGCATTCGAAAGACATGCATGAATGGGCATACCTTTGTTGAAGGTTGGGCATCAGGCTGGCACCTCGGCACCATAAAAATCAACTGCCAATCATTAGCAGACCGGAGTTCCACTGTGGCGACTCATAACCGGGAAAAGTGTTACAGATTGTGTGTGTTTTGCATAAATGAAAATACACACGATCTGTAGGTGTTACCGATTGCATGTGTTTGTATTTGTGTAAATTTTGTCCCTGTGGAATGCTGAATTTGTGTGTGTGTGTGTGTGTGTGTGTGTGTGTGTGTGTGTGTGTGTGTGTGTGTGTGTGTGTGTGTGTGTGTGGTGCCTGGCTGGCATGATTATTGTGTTCTTTGTAAAGATTAATTCATCCGTCAACATATGCTAGGCTGTTCTAATCTGTCATACAATCTGCCACTGCTAATCCTTTGTGAAAGCCTTATTCTGTAAATGTAAATGTTATATTGTTATATAGACCTGTAATTGTACAGGAAGCAAAGATTCCAAGGACTAGCTCACCTACCAAGTTAACAAATACAGTCAATCAATCAGTTAATCAATTAATCAAACAATCAATCTTCCAGGAAGGTGCTTTGCTTAGCACCTGGATATTGCAGTGCTGCTTTTTGGAGCATCATCCTGTGCTTCGTTAGCACATTTTCAATGTCTGCACAGTTGTTTCCCAGATGGCGTCACTGCTCTGTGTGTGTGTGTGTGTGTGTGTGTGTGTGTGTGTGTGTGTGTGTGTGTGTGTGTGTGTGTGTGCACGTGCGCACATTTGCTTTTATAGCTGCTGAGTGTCATGACCTAACAGTTGCCAATGCACTGGTCTCCAGTGGTGAGTGATACATCGTTTTGTACAGAGGTGGCCAGTGCATCATGGTTCAGTATGCTCTTTTGGTATGTGTGCTTGTTAGAGAGTGTCTTTGTCTGTCTGATTTTGTGGTTGTAAAGGAGAACAGCAGAGGGGGTTTGGTGGGTTACTTTTAAGAAAAAATAACTACAGGGTGCACATCTCTGAGCGATATGCACTGAGTGCTGTGGAATAAGTGCAATACCGACCTCAAAGTATGTTTAACAGAATTCAAACAAGTATTAATGTGCAAAACTGAAACTGTTGTTCAGTCAACTGCAGATAATCAAAAATGACTCGATTGCAACACATGCAGCCTGCTTGAGACAGACATTTTTTTCCCTTTTGTGAAAAGCATTCAGAAGTTTATCTAGCATTTAAATTAAATGATTAGTACATTGTAAAGCACTCTTGACATTATTTGAGCACAAAGTGTGCACTTAGGAAGGGACATTAATAACTGTCATTGCATCGGGGCATGGCTGAAATGGGTCAACAGACCAGATCACTTACCGGTCATTAGACAGGAATAAATAAATATAGACATGTATGAATATGTGCAAAATAAACAATAACAATAGAAATTAGAGGCCCATATAAAAGGCCTATCAGGTAATCATTATTAAGCAGTGCACAGAAGTTATTTCATTATCTAAAGCTCTGTATGAAATAGGGTAGTTCCCTGATGCAAAACAACTATTACTCTGCAAAGGTATCCCTGTGAGCAGCCAGTATTATTTCAAATTGCATGTTTTTGTGGGAAAGTTGGAGATAGCTCAAAGAAGTTCCACAGCAGGAATTTTTGCATGTTGAGACATGTTTTGTGACTATCTAGCTTGATTGGCAGTCCCAAACCATGGGTACATGCACTTCATAGCCCATAATGCCCACAGCAATGTGAATTACCTATTTTATCATTGCCATAGTTAAAAAGGAATAAAAATGTCCACTGCCCAGAACCATGCCAGTCAATTACTACAATTTAGGCATAGTGCTATGAGTTTAGTCCTTAGATTTAGCCCTCTTCCTCCTAGATGAATGATGTTGCTCCTAAAGTCAGGCCTGTTTATGGATACATACTTTAATAAATACATAATGCTTGGCTGTGGTAGTGCAGTGGTTAGCATTGTCACCTCACAGCAAGAGGCTCTCTGGTTCGATTCTCAGCTGGAGCTCCTTCTGTGCGGAATCTGCGTGTCCTCCCTGTGGTCAAGTGAGTTTTAAAGACATGCAGTAGGTAAGTGTGTGTGTGTGTGTGTGTGTGTGTGTGTGTGTGTGTGTGTGTGTGTGTGTGTGTGTGTGTGTGTGTGTGTGTGTGTGTGCTTTCTATGAAGGATGGGCACTGGGATGGCAACTCGACACCATAAAAACACCAGTGCCAATCAATCTGTAGACCGGTGATCCACTGTGGCGACCCCTAATGGGAAAAGCCAAAAGACTTTATTAAATACATAAACTAAATCTCTACAAAAACGCATTATCACTAACTCTATAAAGCCTAGTACATAAAGACATTCTACTGTTAAAAATAAGAAAGTGCTACTCTTTGTAATCCTTTTCTATGTTGTTTAAAGGCCAGTGCTATGATTTTGAATGCTGACTTTGAGTGACATGTTTAAAACCATCTATTGACACACATTTAATAAACAAAGGTAAGAGAAGGCACCTATTTGAATATTATTCTTTACCATTCAAGTGTTTTAGCAGTTACCGCCAATCTATACTAATGTTTCATTGTCAGAAGCATAATGAAATATTTAAGATTTTAGGCATTTGTCCTTAAAGGTACAGTACACTATGTAGTGAAATAAGCAAACAATAATGCCCAACAGGGTGCTTGTTATCAGACCTCCCAACCAGTCGGAATTGAGCTCAAGGAGCTCACATCATCATTTCCGGCTGGCTGATTTGAATTGCAAGCTGGCAGGAATGGGGATATTTAGAACAGCAGCGCCAAAGCCAACGGCAGAGTTTGCGAGCAGAGGATTGCCGAACTAGTACTCGGGCAATGTTATTAATGGCAGCAACGATGGAGGACTGGACTGGAGCGGGAACTACTCCGTGAGTCAGTGTACACTTTAGGTTCAACTTCAAGCCAAGGTAAGGTGGGTTGTGATTTGTAAACCGTGTGAAGTGGATGTCTGTGCCTTTCAGTAATCTCTTCTAAAATCTAGGTTGACTGTTCATTGTTTTAATCTTGTTCTGATGAAAGCTTAAGTTGACAATGATTTTTTCTGTGATGCTTTAATGGTTGTGGTTGTTGTTTAGTCATGCCTGCAGCCTGCTTTGAATGATGATAACCTTGCTGTTTTTTCAATACAATGGCAATGTACTATGTTAGTTCAGTTTTGGTAGTTGGGTAGTGAATGTTGTGGATTTTTTTTTTTTTTAGTGATTATATATCTGTATATTTTTTTTTTAAAGATATCATTTTGCAGTCCGTTAATGTTAGGGTCAAATCATCCCTGGTCAAAACGTCCTGTACCCACTCAGGAGGATGCTACACACTGTGAATATCTGTAGGCTTTCAGGTTATGAGACTTAGCTCAGGCATTGATTCATTCAGTTTTCTTTGAAAGTCTCCATTTAGTCATTTATTAAAATATAAGCTGACATGTGAAGGGCTACTTTAGTGCAGTACACTACTCCTTCTACAGATTT